>NW_020455390.1:1049730-1118914 GCF_003342845.1 Nothoprocta perdicaria | reverse complement strand
GCGCCCCGCGCTGCTCCAGGCTCCCCTGCGCCGGGGACGCCCGTGCCGCTGGAAGGGAGTTTTCCAGGCGGTTCCCTGGGCTCCCTTGTCGCTGCCCGGCCGCGATCCGCATATCAAGCAAAGGTGCCGGGCCTCGCGCAGCCCCTTGCAAGGGCAGAGTGGCACCGCCGCAGTCGGGAGCCGCTTTCTGCTCCCTTGGGAGCGCCTAAATCCCTGGAGCCCCCCGGGAGCACATGGGGGACGCGGGTCAGCCCGCGGAGCTGCCCGAGCCAAGCACTGCTGCCCCGGCTCCCACTGCGCCCCGGAGCGCTGCGCGGCCCGGCTGGCCCCGCGGGCCTCACCTTTCGGGGCGCCGCTGCCCGCTGCTCTGCACAGCGCCCACGGCTAATGGGAGCATCTGCCGCACTGGCAGAGCCCACCGGTTAATTAGAGCCCTCTAATGAGGGTGCAGCTGCGTGCGAGGCACCGCTGGCGCTCACGGGGCCAGAGCCACGTCTCCCCCGTGCTCAGAGCAAGCGCAACGYGCGGATCCCCGGCCGGGACCCTGAGGCCGGGCGCCCGTCGGCCCTCCCCGGCCTGGCGGAGCGCACTGGCAATGGCACCGCTGGGATGCAGAGCAGCCCCAAGATCAATAATCGCCGCTTCCCTCCACGTGGACTCACACACGCGGCGCTTGTGGCCTCRGCGCTCGCTCACGTGCCTGGGGCAGAGGGGAATGGCCGCGGCGACAGCAGCAGCGTGGAGGCACCGTGGGGGAGAAGTTGGCTGCGCTCGGGATTGCGGGGCCGAAGGAAGGATGGGGCTTCTCCTCGTCCACCCCCAGCAGGGCGGGCAAAGGCGGCTGCCCGAGGCAGCACCGTGGGGCCGGCAGCCCTGGACAGCRTCGTCCTGCACGAGGCAGGAGCCGCAGCAGAGCCCGTGTCACCCGCGGCCCCGGCGCCCTGGGGAGCCCCGTTTGGCGGGTCCGGAACCATCTGCCCTTGCTGGGACCTGCCCCTTGTGGCTGCCTCCTGCCGTCCCCAAGGTCCCGGTCCTCTGCTCCGGGTCCTGTGCTCGTGTCCCCCAAAGGGGACAGAAAAAGGGGCAGATAAAGGGCAAAAGAAGCTGCATTTAGAACAGCACCAAACACGCAGCCACTTCAAACGCAGGCGCCTCCACAAAGAGGGGCATTATCTCTTCTGTCAGGCGGCGAAGCGATAGAGCTATCTCTAAAGGAAGAACAAGCACATTCTCGTTTTCCACCATCCCCAACAATACCACGTAATCTGGCGTGAGATAATCAGAAGCGTTTTATTAAAACAAAAAGCGCGTTAGTGCCCCGACGTTTCTGTCTGGGAGAAGGGAGCGCGGAGCCAGCGCTGCCGCGGGCCCCTCATCTGCGTCTGTGCCGCTGCGGGGTGCGAGGGGCGGCAGCAGCCCTGCCCCTTGGCTGCCCCTCCGCTCCGTGCTCGGTGTTGGGAGATCCCGGGAATCCCTTCTGCAGGGACCTCAAAATGCTCCCAAGTGGATCCATGTGCTGTTGGGGAGTGGGGACCGCCTGTCTCCTGCCTCACGTCATGATCTGCTTTGTGGGCGCTGCCCCCTTGCCTGGCAAAGGGAAGGCAGAGCAAAAGGAGCTGGGCCTCTCGCCAGCAGTGTGAGGAGGAGGTGGGTGAGGGCTAGTGGTGGGGAGGAAGAACAGGGATGGCCGAGGTCACCCCGGCAAGGCGGGGGTTGAGAGCAATCAACGTGCGTCAATAACGTGTCAATAACTGCGGTTATTCCTCTCTCCAAAGGCCCGGGAATATTGCCCAGGAGCCTGTAGCCCTTTGGCGTTGATTGGAAAAGACAGTGCAATTACAGCACCTGCTTCGCAGGATCAGCAGCCATTGGATTTACGGCAGGGGTGGCCCCGAAATCACAGCTTGTGGCTCTGCTGGCCCACGTGGGACATCCACTCCTTGAGGGGCGGGTTGCCCAGAGCCACCAGCTTCCTGAGGAAGGCGCAGGGCCGCAGGCTGGGCACATCCGGATGAGCCTCCGAGTACTTCTGGAGCTTATCCAGGAGGCGAGGCAGCCCCAGCGTGGAGGCGTAGAACATGGGGCCCCCCACGTGCCTTGGCCACCCGTAGCCATTGACATAGATGACATCCAGGTGCTCCGGGGCAGAAGCGATGCCCTCCGCCAGGATTTGAAAGCCCTCGTTGATGAGGGGAAAGAGGCAGCGCTCCAGGATCTCCTCCYGGTCTATGAAGCGGGGCTTGATGTGGTGGGTGTCCCTGTACTCGGCCAGGAGGTTGTTCAGCCACGGGTCGGGCTTAGGYGTCCTGCCCCCGGCCCGCTCATACTGGTACCAGCCGCGGCCGTTCTTCTGGCCGAACCGGCCCTTCTCGCAAAGGATGTCGGGCAGGGGGCTGTAGCGCTGGCCGCCCCGCCGGCGGGCCGGCGTCCCCGGGGGCACCGAGGCTCCGGTGAGACCCTGCTCCGTCCGGGATCTCCAGCCCACATCCAGCCCCGCCAGGTCGGACATTCGGAAAGGTCCTATCTTAAGGCCAAAATCTTCAATAACCTGATCTACGGCTTCCGGGGTGCTCCCTTCCTCCAGGAGGAACACTGCCTGGTGCACGTACGGAAACATCATCCGGTTCCCGACGAAGCCCGGGCAGTTCCCTACCACCACGCCGACTTTCCTCAGCGTTTTGGCGAGCTGCACGGCGGTGGCAATGGTGGTGGGGGATGTCTGGCGCCCATAGATGATCTCTAACAGCCTCATCACGTGAGCRGGCGAGAAGAAGTGCGTGCCAATGACCTGCTCGGGGCAGCTCGTGGCAGCAGCTATTTCATCAATGCTCAGGGCTGACGTGTTGGTGCAGAGGAAGGCGCCCGGCTTGCAGATCGCCGACAGCTTGCGGAAGATTTCCTTCTTCAGAGCCATGTTCTCAAACACAGCCTCGATAACCAGATCCACATCCCGCAACGCCTGGAAGTCCAGTGTGAAGCGGAGCCGCGCGGGGTTGTGGAGGTCCGGGGCGCGGGCGCCCTGCTTCGCTTTCGAAGCGTCGCGCTCYAGAATGGCCATCACCGCCTTCCGGCCCTTGTTCAGGTGCTCCTGGTCCTGCTCCAGAGCCACCACGGGAATGTTGGCCCTCACCAGACAAGTGACGATGCCTTGGCCCATCGTTCCCAGGCCTAGGGGGGAAAGAGAGACAGAATCAGAGGCTGGGGACACAAGTTGTTGCCGTTGATCACTCAGCAAGAGCACTTCTCTGGGCATCTCCAGCATAAAAAGCTGATGTTTATTGAAAATGAGAGGTACAAGGGGAAAAAATATCCAAAAATCAATCCTGCCACACCATCCTGCTCGCCCCCGACCAAGGCTTCTTGGGCAAACCAGTAGGAGAAGATGAGCCCAATTTCATCACCAATTTAAGAGTGCAGAGTATTCCCAAGAGGCTGATGCTGCATCCGAACGTCAGGATTACAAATATCCCAACTAAGGCAACTGCTAGTCAACGTACAGGTTTGTTATAATTCCATAAAAATGATTCTGATTTTTTTTTTTCTTTTTAATCCCAGGTTCGCAAAGGTCAATCAGCTAAATAAATAAACAGAAACGAGGGGATTAAAACATTTGCTGGAAGCAGCTTTATGAAGAAGGGCTGAAATTACATCATCAGTTTAACAAGTTCCAACAGCCAAGGTCAACCAAGGTAGTAGGTTTTTCCTGCAAGCAACACTGGTGCTTCAGCTCTGCCCCGTGCAGCTTGTGGGCACACAGGACACTTACACCGTGCCCTGCTCAGCTGCAAGGACATCGCCTCTGGGGACATCACGAGCCGGCCAGTTGCTCAGAAACAACCGTTTCCCTCTCAAGCAAACACTGAAGTTCCTCTCTAGGAAATTAGATCTGATACTTTGTAGTCAAATACTGCRAAGAATTAATTTGAAAATAAGGCTGAAAAAAAATCACTCCCTCTCCAGGAGCTGCTACAGAAACAGCTGCTGCGCCGGGGACTTTAATAACTCCCGTAGATTTGGTCTCAGAGACCAAATCTCGGGAGTGAAACCTTTGCACATCTCTGTCACTGCAAAGCAGCTGCTTCCTCCTGCAGCGAAACCCCTTCCACGAGCTGAGACTTTCCACCTTCCCATCAAGGAGGAGCTGTGGCTTTAGCCACTTCAACTCTTYACTTTCCCCCATGGGTAGGATGAGTCTCCTCGCTAGGTTTTTTTGCCACTACCATGGCAGACAGGCCTACACACTTGTAATATTTCAATTTTTAAGCCACAGGATGGGCTTATAGATAAGATATGAGCTTGCSAAGCTTGTTTTTGACCTAGAAAAGCTGTCTCTCAACTTACTACATAACTCTTCAGTGGCCTGTATGGAATGATGTTTAATGAAGCTGGCAGAGAGAGTAATGAAAGCCCCAAGGGCTTTATTGCATTAGAGCTTGCACAGCACAACTCCCCCGGAAATATTTTCTAAAATTGGCCTATAAAAAGCCCGGAGTTCTTTAGCAGGGAAAGGAGCTTTTCCGAGGCCCTCCCGCTTTGGTTTTGCAGAGCTAGTGATCACGGGGGGGACGCACTGAAGGGGAAGAAAGGGTAGGGAACCACGGGGAGAGGAGGGAGATGAGCGTCTTATGCCCAGTCTGGACTAAAACCCGGCTAGGAACTACTCCCAGTTACACTGATTCCTATTGTCCGCTCCATTTCCTTCCTCAGCGAGGTCCCGCTAGGGAATTCAGGCCTGTTCTCCCAATCCCCCYGAATCATTCTGGAAAGAACCCCCTATATTCCCGCCTTCCCCTCGGGGGGCTGTTTGCCGAGCTCTGTGAGCAGCTCTCGCGCCCAAGGCGCCGCTTGCAACAGAAGACTGAAATCTGCTGCAGCCCCAAGGAGGGAGCATCCAGCCCGTCCTCCTCCTGGTCTTTTGCTGAAATGGAACTTGGCATATCAAGAAAATTACTCTTGAACCCAATTAATTTCAGGCCAAACACGCATATGACAAAGCCTTTTGCTGGGCAAGCCGAGAGAAYAACGATTGTTAATTATTGATCTGTCGCATGAAGTATTCAGAATATGAAAAAATATGCAAAATTTAAGAATTTAAAAGTACAAGGTTCAAAATCTGTATTGAACAGCTCATCTAAAGTCACATACACTAGAGAAACACCAATCTGCAGAAAATGTTCTGAACTGTGGTGAATATTTGCACTTAAAAAAGCCAGTAATGGAAATAATACTTTAGAGCTTGGTAAAGATATGCAAAGACTATTCCAGCTCCCTGTTAAAAATAACAAGGTAGTAGACGGCTGCAAATTGCAGCTGCTTCTTTCTCTATTTCAGGGGATTAATTTCCCTCAGAATTAATGCAATACTGAAGGCAGGCAGGGCACCGTGGAAAGGCTGCAGCAGCAGCAGAGAGGAACGATCTGGGTGACCAGGAAGCAGGGAAAGGGGGGGGGGGAAAAAAGACAGGCAGAACAAACAGAAACCAATGGACTCGGTGACCGTGTGTGGCTGAAGACAACCGCAGTGTGATGGATGGATGGATGGATGGATGGATGGATGGATGGATGGATGGATGGATGGATGGATGGATATTTTATTGCATTGCTAGAAGCAAGAAAGGAATTGAGAAGCTTAAAAGACATCAGCACCCCTGTGCCCTAATAAGCCTTAATGGCCCTAAACAGCCCCACCTGGGACCCCCACCCACACCCTGCCTGTGAGCTCAAGAGCCCATTTAAGCTCAGTCTGGCTAAGAGGAGGACTGATTGTCAGCTCTGTTCCTGCTCTGCTGGTTGTATGTGCTGTTGATCCCAACACATGGACTGATGTCCCAGCTTGATGTCTCACCTGCCTCTCCACCACGGTGAGTTGATACTATCCTTGTGTCCTGACTTTAGAGAGCAGCTGCCTTTGCTGCTCCCTGATGCTGGATAAGTAACAGGGTGCAGCAAATGTGGCAGCTCTGACCCTTGGATGTTACTGGTGGAGATGCTGACCAGGAGCAAGAAAGAAACACCATCTTGGTGCTGCTTCTTGGTGTAGTTCCTTCCAGCCTACTGCTGCTCTCCCTGGTTTGCAGGGTTTATGAAGTATTGAAAACTTAGCAGAAGTTCACAGAGCTGTGAAAAAGATCATTGCTGCAGATCCTGCTTGACAGTGCAAGTATCAAAGCACTTAGCTGGGTTATTCTGCAAAAGGCTCTAGGTTATTTTCAACTATGTGTGTAACCAGCAACAGGAGGATTGGAAGCTTTGGGGTAGCAATTAGGGCATAACTTCTGATCAGAGCTCAGAAAGCTGCCTGACACCCAACTAGCTCTGCCCAGAAACAAGGCATGAAATGTAGCTCTCCTGGAAGACCTCAGGCAGCCTGGACTTGTCCTTACTACCTGTTCAATCACAGCACCAAAATAAGCAAGCCATTCCAGACCAGCTCTTCTAGTTGTTTTTTTCTTTTATGGGGTTACAATTTAATAAGTGTCTTATTCTAGAAGGATTAATCACTAAATAGCAAAGAATGTCCCTTCTGACCACTGTTTCTTGCCATCCAGTTAGTTCCACAACTTCAATGTCAACAACTGTACTGCAGAGCTGAACTGTGTGTGCTTGCAYGTGTCCAAAATCCTGTGCCATGCAAGTCACAGGGGAAAAAAACATAGCAAGAATTCTTGATTTTTAACCTGAACGCTGTAGCATCCACAGCTTCTTTACAGGGCTGTAGACCAATGTTCAGAGAAACATTTTCATTGAGAATGACATAAGCTAACCTGCAGATGCTAATGAAAAGAGGGCACTTCAAGTGGTTCTGTGGCCTGAAATGAGCTTGTGGGGAAGCTCACACGGCACAGCACAAGACCCAGAGCTGAGAATCAGCTGGGGAAGAGCAGTATCGATTTAGCGAGTTTCCTCTGAAACAGGATGGATGTTTTCTAAGTGCTCCATTACTTGCTTAACCATTTTTGAGTGCTACTATCAACAGGCAAAGCTGAGAGGTTTTTTATTCTTTTTTTTAATCTCAGCAGTGCATCAAAGGATTTTATTTAAATTGCTCTTATAAAAAATTAATGAAGGCATTATCTTGCTGGGCTACAAAATGGCAAGAGTGGATCCCAGYGCGATGAAGTCTTCTTAAAATACAGCTGTCAAAACATTTTCATATTAGCGCATCCCCGAGTGCGTCTCTGCACAAGCGCTGGCAGCGCAGAGCTCGACCAGGCAGAGGAGAACTCCCTGCAAACCTGCTTACGGGGTGCAACCAAGCCAGGGTTCCTGGCAGCCCTATTTAAAAGGGCTCAGGCAGCTGAAGTGGTCCCTGAGGTGAGAGGAARGTAGGTGGGATGGTGATGTAGCAGGATGGGACTTACCTGATGTTATCTCAGATCACCTATAGGTGATGGCCATTGGTGTTGATGKTTTTTTTCCTGTGTCTTTGCCCATATTGGTGACTGGTCAGGAATCCCGGCACCCTAATGGCCTTACCTAGCACGGCTGCCTTGTGGATGGGCCGAGGGGCCGCGCTCTTCCAGGAGGCACCCTTGGGTGTCGTCCACTTCTCCACCGCCCTCTCGGCGAAGAAGGCGTACTGCAGCGCCCTGGCCTGGCCCGACGTGAGCAGCACGCGGAAGAGCTCCCGCTCCCTGCGGAGGCCCTCGGCGAAGGGCAGCTCCGTGGCGGCTCGCACGGCCCGGATGCAGAGCTCGGGCGCCAGGTAGCCGCGCGCCTGCTGCTTCACCCTCGCCAGAGCCGCGTCGAGCACGGCCGCCGCCTCGGCCCGCGCCGGCATCGGCTTCAGGCTGAGCCGCCGTGGCCCCAGCGGCTGGCCTGGGGAGAGAGGAGAGGACAGGACAGTCACTGAGCGCCCAGCATCCACGTTCCCTGGAGCACGATGGATTTTCATGCCTTCCTACAAGAGTGGGAACATTCCTTCTGAAAGCCTCGCTCCTACTTGGTGCCTAATCCCCTTGGCTAGCCAGAAATGCTCCAGTCAAGATCCTGATCCAGCTGTTTGTGAAAGACTGGGAAATGCAGCTTGGCTTCGGTTGGTCCCTGATAGCCGGAGTCCTCTAGTCCCCCTGGGAGCGCCCTCGTGCAGTATGGGTTAGGGAGCAAGCGGATAACAAGGAAGAGTTCAAGCTTTTGTGTCAGCAAGAGGTGGATCAAGCCACCACACAAATACATGAGGCTCATTACAGCCYGGGGTTGCTATGGTGATACCTAAAAAGGATTTTAATTGAGAGAAGTTGGTTCCATCTCAGCCACCCGAATCCTTCCCCTCCCCTTCAGCAGCACAAACCTGGGTGCCCCCTGGGAGATCTTTGATCTGTCTATACACAGACCATCTATATGCTCCTAAGGGCAGCTTGCTTTGGTCAAGGCCACTGAGGAACAAGATGAAGAATTCAAGATATCTCCTTAAAGATTTCTCCTTAAAACATTTTTCAAACGGAACCCTCTGTGGCTGTAGTGTTAATTAACCATCCAGAGTGTTAATTAACCGTGAGTGGCACCAGAATCTCCTACAGTGACTCCTCCTGCCCAGCCAAGTGGTGCCACAATCCTGCTCTAAGGGGGATCTCCCTATCTGCTGCTCCAAGAAGCGCTTGGGAATGTAGCCTCATTGGCCAACTTTGGTTGTCAGCACTGCCTTATGACTGGATTTTATTCCAAGGTGGCACCTTGTACCTAGTTCTCTTTTTTTTTTGTGTGTGTGTGTGTGTTACCTGAGCTAGGAAATGGCCAACATCAGGTGGAAAGCAGCTSAGGAGCAGGAATCTGGTGCCCTGCTGTGTGTGGGATGCTGGAGAGCAGGGAAGTGGAGAGCACCTCAACCAAGTTGCYTTAGGACCCTGTCCTGACTCCGCATCTGCCTCAGAGGCAGGGCAAGGTAACACAAACATGAGTTTCCAGGATGAGGAAAGATACAGATTTCCTGCAGCAATAGCCTTCAGAGTTCAAGTTTCCTACTCAGGCCTCTTGGAGAACATGGCACACATGCAGATGCACTCATTCTGTAGCTAGCTTTCTTTCTCAACTGAGTATATCGAAGTAATAGTTGGACATTGGTGGTGAACATGTTTCCTAAAGCCACTCTTACTGCAGGATTTTAGTTGGGATAATGCCCTTTAGTTCTTTGAGTTCTTCCTTCCCCTGCCAAACGTATGTTTTCTACCTGACAATGCTCTTTCTCCGCTGTCCTTAATTTTGGTCTTGCATAATGGGTTTCTTTTAATCACAAAAGAGAAGTAGAGGTTTGTCCTGCAAAGCAGATCTGAAGGGTAGGCCAGACTGTTGGGGCAGATCAAAAGACTTCATGTGACATTTCTAATGATACAGAAAGGGTCTGAAGAGGGGGATGCTATTGGGAGCCTTTAAGCATAGTCTTACAAGGCTTGCACTTACAAGAGCATTTGTAAGTGCAAATATTGAGGGGGGAGCTACATTTATTTCTCATTCTGTGAGGAACTAATTCTCCTTCCAGTCCTATTATGAAACCTTTATTTGGCTGAAAGCCCTCTGGCTTTGTAAGTATTTCTGTAGCACCTGGAATGATGGCTCCTTTGCTGCTGCAACAGCAATAAGAACCRGGGGTATATTTATAAGCAGGAGGAAAACTAATCTGAACCTGAAGAGATCAGTGCAGGCTCCCTACAGCCTGATTTGTGAAATGAGAGGCAGGCAGACGAACAGCATCAGCTGCTGGTCCTGCAGGGCGAGAGCATCACCCAGCCCCAGGAGCTGGCAGGGGCATCTGCTCCGTCTTTCTTGCGTCTGCTCCTCCAGCATCTTCCACTTAAAGCCAGCACGTGCTGCTGGCAGCAGTATCTGCTACTCCTGTGGGCTTCCCAAATGGAAATGCATCCTTTCTCCACAGTTACTGCTAGTGAACTACAGTCAGAAGCTGATAAACATCTTTCCATACAGAACTTAACACTAACAGGGGCCAAACTAAGCCAGATCATGCTGCTTTTGCTTGGCTCTTTGGCATGGGCCGTTGCTGCTTCCATGCTCTGAAAACAGATTGATTGCCAAAGATCCATCAACAGTGTGATCAGAAAGCAAGGGAGGGTAAGGAAAGGGACGCTTTTGAATCCTCTCCTATGAGGAGCAGCCCTTCCAGCTGCTCTCCAGCCTGCCGGCAGCAATTACAGCAATTTTCCAATTTAGTGATGCCATCGAGTGGACAAATTATGAAATGCAGCTTTGAGTTAGGGCAGAGATTATCAGTGACAGTTAATGGAAGGACATCCTGCTCCTCTCCACAAATTTAGCTCCTGCTTGTTCCTCCCTTCTGAAGAGTGCAGGGTTTGGGGGTTTTCTTTTTGTTCTTCCCAGAAGAGGCAAATTTGGCTGAAGAAGATATGTTCACTGGCTAATCTGCACTCTAAAAATCTTATTTTTCACTGAGGAAAATGCCCTTGGACTCCATGCTTCCCYCTGGGTACTGTCTAGGGGAAGATGCCCTTCATGAGGAATTTGTGTGGATGGGGATGCTTTCCCAACGTAGCTACCACACAGGTAGCTCTGTTAAGGGCACGGTGGCTCAATGGAGGAAGAACAAACTTGTGGAGTAGAATAAACTGGTGGGCTTTGTTCTGACTCTGCTCCGGCCTTGAAACCTCCCTGATGGTTTCTCCCCATGGCTACAATTGGTTCCTCACCGATCACTTTGTTTGCCAAGTGAATTGCAGCCTCAGCTGTGTTTCCTTCTACAACTTCATCAACCAGGCCCAGCTTCAGTGCCTCTGCTGCTGGAATGTGTCTTCCTGTGAGAAAAAGAAATAAAGGGACTTTGGAGGGACATGGAAGGTGGCTTCACTCTTTTCCAGTTGATCAAATGRCTGTGTAAGTGGCTTCAAATGTGCATGATGCCCAGCACAGGCACAGAAGGGCATCACTGACTCTAGACCTCAGAAGTACATGCCCCTTTCCAAGCCCAGAGGAGGGAAGACAAGCTGAAATTTAACTTGAGCAGCTTCTCATATGTTTTTAAAAACAGAAAAAACTCCTGTTTTATTAGACCAAGCTCATGGAAGGGCTCAGTGTCGTCTGAGGTGCAGTTCTTTACCTGTTGTGATCATATCCAGAGCTGCTGGTAGCCCAATCAGTCGGGGTAGTCGCTGAGTGCCTTGAGCACCTGGAAGGAGCCCYAGGGTGACCTCTGGCAAGCCCATCCGTGCCTAAAGTGAAGTCAAATTCAGCAAGAGAGCTGATTAGCTACAAGGTTAATTATGAATTTAGCAGAGAAGAGGAAAGAGAAGGTGGCCTTGTTCACACTCTGTTCCTGTAGGGTGCCTCCAAAGCACTGCTCTATGTAGAAACGCCATCCTTGCTTCCTGTGACACATCTAAAAGGCCATCCAACCTTTTCAGGACCTTGTCTACAAGGGCAGAGGAGGCAACGTCACCGTTGTTCGCTCAGCGCTGGAGGAGCTCTGGAGCCCACAGCATCCTCAGGGCAATGACACCCGTGTGTAACCGTGCAGCACTGTGTGACCTACCTGTTGTCTCCCTACCTTAATTCTTGGAAATTTAGTGCAGAGAAGGCTGGTACCACTTTCCTACTGAACTATCCCTCAAAAGCCCTTAAGTACTTCTTGGTACTCTTGACCTTGGGTAAGGGTTGATGGTAGAGAAGCCAGTGCAGGAAAGGGGCAAAGCTGTATCTTGCATTCTCTTAAAAATCTAGATGTAGTTGCTGCTTGAAAAATATAATTTGCACAAATTTTGTTGAGTTCTTAAGAGATCTGGAGTCACTTTAAGACTGTCATGTCAGGCACCCATCTGAGGTGGCATAGAGGGTGATGTGTGCTACCTCATTACGGTGTTGTGGCAACCGCATGGGCACAGAAAAGGAGGCAACAAAGCCAAGGGGATGCCCCTGTCAGCAATGAGCCTCCTTCTATAAGGACACKGGGCACTACTGAAAGGCAGTTCATCATTCCTGAATCCCAAGGGAGGGAGCTCAAGAAATACTGGATCGTTCTTTGGAAGACTTCTTTAAGAGGTGTCTGTTGGTCAGAGTGTGCCCTGAGCCCAAGGGGAATGCCCCACGGCTCTCCAGGAGCAGGGCCCGGAGCCCTGGCGCCTTCGCCCGGCTCCCCGTGCGCGTTACCTGCGCGTGCGCCACGCGGTAGTGGCAGCCGAGTGCCACTTCCAGGCCCCCGCCCAAGGCAACGCCCTCGACGGCCGCCACCACGGGCTTCTCGCTGTCCTCGATGAGGGAGACGAGGTCGGACAGGCCGGTGGTCTCCGTCCGCTCGGGAGAGGAGAAYGTGCGGATGTCAGCTCCTGAGGAAGCACAAAGAAACATGGAAGTGAGGGACGCCCGGCGGGAGCATCCCTCTGCTCTTAAACATTGGTGCTCACAGGTCGTGGAGCCCCTAAAGAGAGGAATTAATGGGAATCAGCCTTTCTTGGGAGCTGCTGTGGGAAACCCTGGCTCCTTGAGCCTTTTCAGAGTCCAGGGGAGGGATAAGTATGAAAATGTTGCACCTCTAAAGATCACGCGATTTCTGCAGCGATTCTCAGAGAGATGCCTGCTCAAATAAGCCAAACAAACAAAACCCRAGGACACTGAGTCTGGAAAAACTAAGCCCAAGTTACCAGGAGCAAGCAACACCAATGAGCTCTACAGAAGCCCATCACGGGTATCAAAAGGCAGAGAATATCTGTGTTTGCAGAAAAAATAGCTTACCTGCACTGAATTTCCCATTTTCACCACAGATCATAATAGCCTTGACTGAAGGATCGGCAGCTGCTTTCTTGAGTCCATCCTCCAAGGCCCGGATAACTGTGAAACTGAAGTGAATTCAGGATTCAGTGAAAGCTGAAATGAATTTGGGATTCAGTGAAAGCTGAAGTGAATTTGGGATTCAGTGACTAAGGATCAACTGTGCTGGCCTCCTGGGAGGCCTGTGCTGTGAGCACCAACACCGGGCGCCCCGGGAAGACGAGCGGAAACCCAAGGATGTCCCTTCTAGGCCATCTTCTACCCCAGCCTGGCCGGGGCCTCTCTGCTCATCAGGCTCCTACTTGCTTCAGTGGGAAGTGCCTAAACCCACTGAGCTCCTCGTGACTGATCTGTCATTGGGCTGCTGGAGAGATTCCTTGTGGCCCTGCGGTTTCCAGGGCAAACAGCGCAGGGTGACGCTCCTTGAAAAGGTGTCTATGAATTAAACATCCTCATCCCGAGGAAAACAGCTTAGCATAATTTGGAAGTCATTAATGCTAAACCTCTGACAATCTAAGGACGTTTTTAAGGGGAAATGAGCTCCAGGGATGAAGAATCATCGTGCAAACACCTGACACGGGGGCAATGTGTTGATAATGATTGCAGAGGTCTGTGCATGATCCACGTGGGAGTTGTGGACTGTGTGAATTTGGGCCTAGGAGACTAAATTGAATTTCTTCTCCACGTCTCATCAGAACATTTTTCCAGATGTAGGAACTAAATGTGTCTGGCAAAGAATTAATGACTTAAAAATTAAGCAGTAAAGACAAAAACAGTATTTTTTTTAACAAAACAGGCTTTCAAAAATCTGGCCTAACTCTAGGCCCATCTGCCCTGCCTTTCCTGCAATAGCAGCAGGGCAGCCAAAGAAAATAGCACAAATTTTCACCATAAAAATTGAGAGGAAGAAAAAAAAAAAAAAGGTAAATTTCAGTTATCTGTAGCAAATGTCTGGTCAGGATGACACACAGGTCCCAAAGAAGTGAGGGAGAGGAAGCAGCTAATAAAGATGAGAGAAAGGTCTCTGAAAATGGGAAGTGAGCATAGAAAAGGGAATCAGATTAGGTGGCTTTATCACAGTTTACAAAATAAATCTGATTTAATCATTTAAGGCTGGAGTTGATAAAGGAGGACCAAATAAACACAGCTTTTGCTCCTGCGTAGTTCAGCAGGATTTCGGGAGCAAAGGAGCTATGAGTCAAATCCCGGGTCTGCCTGAGCGCAGATTCCTGTCCAGAGGGGGYTGACAATGCAGAACTCAACATATGTTCACACATATGTACGGTATATATGCATATATATGTGTGCCTTGGGCACACACTGAGCCCTGAGGAGCAGGCGAGAAGCAACTCAGACGTTTCTGTGGGTGCTCGGGGAGCAGGCACGAAATTCCCAAGGAAAACATTTGTCTGCAGCAGAGGGAAAAGTTCAGGATCTTATGCAGGAAATTATTTAGCRGTCCGTAGTGTGGACACCAATATATTCCTTCTGCTGGAAGAAAAGACAGGTATTCAGTCATTTTTTTGTGGGACAGAAGGGGAGCAAGGCCAGATTTTTTTGCATCTYCCTTTTTTCAGGAGATCAAGGAAGACGTTTTGCTCAGGATATACATTACAGTCCAACACAGAGGCTGCGTTGCTTGCGTTGCTTTGTAGCTCGTCCTACAGCTGGTCCTAAAGGACACAATTTCAATGAAAGCACCGTAGTAAAACGTGATAGTATAATTATCCAAATACTCAGGAGTATCACAACTTTAAATAGCCAGACTGTAAAAGAAACAAAAGAGTCACCGCCGTTTGCACAAGGATTTCATTGCCTTGGCGGTATCATTCATTTAACTGTAACAACACAAAAATTCAGTGTAAGAGTTTCAGTCGGCACTTAATCCCTTGCTATACAGCCAGCTCTACCACATGGATATCATTCTGGCTGCAAGAAAAGTGATTCTGCCGGTGTGATTCAATGCCAAGTCTTTCAGAAACACCTGCTAGGTGCTGTTAAAACGCACGTGCACCCCGGGATACAGGAATATTCTTGCACGTGGCCATGCCAGGTTACTTCCATGTCGCGTAAAGCTCCACTCGCTGCTGCGGTGCCATGCTGGATTTGCTGGAAGGTTCTATTATTTACTACGGCGATTTTGGATTTAAGCGAGGATTTGTGAATGTGAAGGTTGTTTGCTTTCTAAAAGAGCTGTTTCTAGCAGAAAATGCCCTTTATGGAGAGTATGCAAGCCTGCTCCTTCCTCCCCGTGCTCGCCCAGGATCCGCAATCCCTGTGTCAGGGATGTTACTGGCTACCTCATACCCAGCCTTTTCAGCGCCTGTTTATGGACCTGCTGTCCCTGAGTTTGTCTAATCCCTTTCTGATCCCGCTGATCCCATCTGCCTCTGCAGACTCCTGCGGCATCAGGCTCTGCACTGCCCTGCACAGAAATCCGGGATCTCTTTTAAACCAGTCTCCTACCACTTTCATCAGAGGTCCCCAGTTGCTCCATTCCTGAAGTTATTCTGCTTGGGATCCTTTCTAGACAGTCTCTAACTCTATGTCCTTCTTCAGGTGCAAAGTCCAGAAATGCACCCAGAACTCAAGGTGTTTTACTGAGCAGAAAAATGACGCTCTCCTTGTGAACTTACCTTCAAACGATCCCACTAATTCCCTAGCCAGCTTCTGGTTTTTGATATAAAGAACTTTTCTTTATAGGGACACGCTCAGTTTTCAATACCTCCAGCCGCATCACTGCAAATCAGGAGCTTTTGTGCTCCTGCCTAAACCCTGCTCTACAACCTCCTCAATTTGCCCTGCCAGTCTCTCTCTTGGAAGGCTTGCTGGCCTTTTGCAGCCTCCTCCTGGCGCCAAAGGCTTCCCAATTGCTTGCCTGTCTAATCCTGTCCCTCTGCTGCAAGGCCTCACAGATGCTTTAGGACTGCAGGTCTCTGAAAATGAAGTCTGCAAATCAGGAGAAAAAATAACAACAAGTTTGGCACAGGCTACGGAGGGGAGTCCCTGGGATGGGCAGAGCTGAAGAGGACAAATGGAGAAGAGCAGAAAAGTGGGGGTGATTTGCTGCAGGGCTCACAGGTGGGGCCTTGCAAACTGAGTTTTCCTTCTGGAGCTACTTACTGCAAGACAGAAACATCTGCACCGCGCTCCAGCCAGTGCTGGAGCCTGGAGTTGGAGACTGCCTCTCTCCAACCGAGGCGCTGTTGGATGGGGCTGCTTGATAGGAGACAACCAGGACAAGCCAGGTCCCTCGGTCCCATCACCTGAGGTGCAGCCAAAGGCCAGAGCCAGGTCTTGGGCTTAGGTCTCACACCTAAATCCACGCAGCTTCTAGGCTGAACCACATGTTCCTACTCTATCAGGGGACAGAGGAGCATGGGCAACACAAAGGAGCTGTGGGGACCGTGACAACACAGCAATCGGTGGCAACTGCCTTTTTAATGGACCTGAGGTGGCTTCTCCTTCCTGTGCTGGGGGAAAAAGCTGGACCGGGACCATATCAACCTCGGCTTCCAGCACCACGGAGCTTCACGGCACGAAGGAGAGAGGATGCAGAGCTTAGCCCTTGACAACAGAGGTAGGTGGTGCAGTAGAGAGCTGTTGCACACAGGGATGTGCCAATGGTGCCCAAAGGTGCTCAGGAGAGCACTCGGGCACCGCTGTTTACTTCTCTATCTTGTACTTTGCACTGTAAGGATGGCAAGTTCACTGAGTGAACAGCTTGGACGCTTTCCTAGTCTGGCCAGGGCAGTTTTCGTGGCTCTCAGCAAGAAGCTGCTCCAAGGGACATCTTGCACCTGGCGCTCTGGGGAGGCTCACGAGTCTGGCTCAGCCAACCTCACCAAGCTGCTCCAGCTCTGTTTGCTCACGACGGTTATCGGGGCCATGAAAATCATCCTACGCCTCTTTCAAATGTGTTGCACAAGAAGCGCTGGCAGCTCCTACAAAACTGTAGCTTGCTACAACCTGTGGCAGCAGCTGCTACCTCCTCCTTGTGCTCTTACTTGTCCCCCTCAGCTTCCCTTAAACAAGCTTGCTGGCCTAGAAGTCGAGCCTAACCTCGGTGGATGTTTTTGCCTCCTGCAAGAGCATTGAAGATACGGTCACTCTTCCAGCATGGCTCAGCTGCAGCTGCTTACAAAGGGTCCCTGTGCTAAATTAGCTGAAAAACACACAAGCCTTAGACCACACTATTTACAGAGGAACACGCATGTCTTTCTCAAGCACTCAAGTGGCTCCAATTTCGCAGGTACTACAAGGCTTGTGCTGGAGCTTGCTCGAGGAGCTCCTTGAGCGAGCGCAGCACGGGGAGGCCACTGCCTGCAGGCACCTCTCACCTGGTACCCTCTGCCCCCCTTGAACCAGCGCCCCGTTGGCCGGGGGCTCCCGTGCTGCGCCAGCTCCTCGTGCTCAGCCACATCCCGTGTTTGCCGAGACCTTGGCCTTAACCCTTGTGCACACTTGGACGTGCAGGCGCCGACCTACCTGCACGTGCAGGGCGAGCCCTGCCAAGCAGGCGCAGCAGGGAATCGAGAGAACAACAGTGAGCGCTGAAGCCCCAGCCCCTTTCACCCGGGGGCTCTAGTGCCCCTCCAGCAAGAAACAGCTCAACTCCTAAGGTATAGAGGCAGTTATATATAGTTACAGTTAYAGTTATAATTACAGTTATAGTTATAATTACAGTTATAGTTACCATTATAGATATAGAGTTTTAGTTACATTTATAGTTATACATAAGGTACAGGTGTGTRTATATATATATATAAGGAGCATGATTCCTTGCTGGAAGCTTAAAGACGTAGGTGATGACAAACGGGCTGAGTTTTCAAAAGGATTCCAGGAGAAAGGAGCGAGTGGGAAGCCTGACGCCTCTCCTGCACAAGGGGATAGAAAAGAGGCCTCGGAAGGACAGTGCATGTTCTCTGCGAGCTGACACTGAAGCCAGAAAGCAGCAGGGGGGTTTCAGAGGGAGCCTGTGGTGCTGGCGGAGCGGGGGAAAGGAGGGATTGAGGCAGGGAGGCTGTGTTACCTCAGCGCGTTGACGGGCGGGTTGCGCAGGCGGATGACGGCCACGGCGGCGGCGCCGCGCACGTACTGTGCCATGGCGAGCGGCTCCGAGCGCTCTGCCGGCGCCCGCCCGCCACCCGCCAGGGCACCCCRGCCTGGCCCGGCCCCGCCATGGGCGGCACCGCTGCCGCCTGCGCACACGCCAGCTCCCTGGGGACACAGGGCCGCCCACAGCGAGGTGGAGGGGACGCACAGAGTCCGCTCTCCTCTGGTCTAGGCTCTCCCTGCTCCTCCTTTTGCTGCCYGGGCACCTCCAGGAACCCGCAGGAGCCCCATGGTGCCGGGCAGGGGCTGTGGGGTGACCCGGCCCAGCCACGGGGGCTGTCACTGCCCCTTTCACCCACCAAGGGACTTTCACCCCGGCTCCAACACAACCCAGGGCAGGTCCCAGCTCCCCAGCGCACATTTCCACTCAATACACATAAGATTCCCTATCCTTTGGCCTGAAATGTAACGGAAGGGAAAGAAGGGCT
The DNA here is from genome assembly GCF_003342845.1 of Nothoprocta perdicaria. Lineage (NCBI taxonomy): Eukaryota > Metazoa > Chordata > Aves > Tinamiformes > Tinamidae > Nothoprocta > Nothoprocta perdicaria. The sequence continues at coordinate 1,100,646 of NW_020455390.1, read as the reverse complement.
TCTTCCGAGTATGTGTGTGCATATACATACATATACACATATATATATAGCTACAGCCTTCACTCACAGCAGCTACCGCCTTCCTTGCCCCATTGCCGTCTTGGTGGCCCACCAGAACTCCTCTGTAATTTGTTAAACCACATAAATTTGAAAATCTGGCTCTGTTTTTTGTAGGAGGGATAATACTTGGCCATTGCATGTAGAGCGGCGTATCTGGGGAGGGTACAGCATGACACGTTGGGGCTGTGACTGATCGGCTGTTTTTTCATTAACCAGGAGAAAAGCAAAGATCACTTTGGGGATTTGTATTCTGTTTATAATTTACAGCTCTACTTTAGCTGTCTTTTATTAACCTCTCTGCTGGAGATAGGGTGAAGCAGGAGCCCCTTCTGAGCACGAATCCACATGAAAGAATTATTTGCCATGAAAAAAATAAAAGAGCTGATTTTACAGATTGAGGACAAGGTTTCAGTCCTGCCTGTCTGTCTCTAGGACAGTGGATACCATTAGGGAAATAAACGATGATTATGGAAGAATTATGATTATGGAAGAAGCTTAACTGGGTGAAAGGCTGCGTAACCAGCAGCTTGTTTCCAGGWCGCAGAGAGATAGTTCGTGCATGTTCCTCTGCACATTGTCAAATTCTGTCATCCGCTGCTGCTTGGGACGGTTCATTTACCCACATCCTTTGGAAGGGGCACCTGGTGCCTTTGGATTAGGTAGTGGAGGGAAATGCTTGGAAAGTACATTGGGTGTCCCCTCCAATCCTGCAGAAACGAAGATGCTCAAGAGGAGAGCATCAAATCCATACTCCAAGGCTAGGAATGGCAGGGAGGGCCGTTCGCCAAAGGCTGTGGGTAAATGATCCGTCCCAGCAGCAGCGACATGGGGCTGCGAGTCCCTTTSCCCAGGCGAGCTCCTGTAACACATTTGCTAGCCCAGGACAACAGCACCAGGTCCTGTGCAGGATGTTCCCCCTTGCCAGTGCCTGGGTCCCCAGGGCCCTTCCTGCCCAAGGAGAAGGTGACATGGGGACAGTGAGGTGGTGCTTGGGCAGTTGTAGCATGCAACGTTACAACTCCCACTGGGAAAGGACTGAGAACGCGGGGCACGTTTCCCATTTCTTCATTAAGTTTAGGCAAGTATGGGCTGCCTCACAGGCAGGATGGCCCCTTTTTGTGTTTATGTTGCTCTTCCTCGGTGACACCGCGTTACGTCGCAAGCASCCCTACGAGTGCCCTAAATGCTCATGAGGAAGGAGGCCAGGGCTCGTCGGGGGGCCTTTAAATGGCGCCCCGTTCCGCCCGCCCACAACCGCCATAACGGCTGCAACCGCCATAACCGCCACGCCCCCCGCCCAGCGCCAGCCGCGCACGCGCGCCGAGCACCGCCCCCCGCGCGCCGAGCACCGCCCCCCGCGCGCCGAGCACCGCCCCCCGCGCGCCAAGCACCGCCCCCTCGCGCCAGCACCGCCCCCGCGCACGGCGGACGTGACGTAGCGGGCGGGGCGGCGGGCGGCGCGGACGGTGCGCGGATGCGGCGCCCAGGTAACGGCGGGACCGGGACCGGGGCTGGGGCTGGGGGCGGCGGGGCCGAGGTCGGAGCCGGGCCCGGGCCCCAGGTCGGAGCCGGGTCTCGGCGGCTGCGCCACACGGGGCGGCCGTGGCGCAGTCCGGTCCGCGCTGGCGCGGCCGTTGCGCCGGGGAGGCGCCCGTTACAAGGCAGCGGTAACGGCGGGGAGAGGCAGCGCGGCCGGCTCGGGCGAGCCCAGCCAGGCCGCCCGCGGCGGCGCGCCCCGAGGCCGCGCTTCCCGGCGCGGTTCTCCCCCTTGGAGACCGTTTTTTTTTTTTCCCAGTCCCTTCCTTCTCCCGACGGGCGCCTTTAGGCAGCGGTAACCGGGACAGGCCCCTCTCTGCCCCCCATTGTGTCTCATGGCGAGTTTTTTACCGACTTAGACGGTTAAATCAGCTTATGGGGGGGCAGAGGATCCCCAGGAGCGGCAGCCGGTCAGTGGCGAAACGCTCGGGCCGCAGGTTTGTTAATTCGCTCCATCCCGGTCTGAAGTGTCCCCTAGAAGTGTTGCTAGAGCCCGTCTCTCCGGGGGTTTAAACCCAGCTTAAGCGGCTCTGTCCTCTCCCCTCTGCGCCCTTTCTGCAAAAGAAATCTTTCTGTTAGGTCTCCTGCAAGTTTTCGTTTGGGTGATGACTGTGCTGGAAAATAYGGATGTTACAAAGCGCAGAATTTAGGGTTTTCACAATCCTACTTTCCTTAAGTTTGCCACCCTCGTGTGTTGCTAGTGACTGCTTTGGAGTCCTTAGAGCAGATGCTTGGCTTTACAGAACAATAGCAGTAAACATGGGAGTATCAAGGGGAAAAAAATCACATTTAAGAACAGGGAATGGGTGGATAAAGGGTGCAGCCAGGTGTAGTCTACAGGAAACTGCCTTTGGAATAAAGTGCAGTGGGCTAATTGGGATATTCCAAATGCTTTCCCTCGGAAAACACGGAATTGCCAGAGCTTGGTGTGACTTGGAGTTTTAAGTGACTTTTGTCCCGTGGCTTCTGCCCGTCTCTGAACCTGTTCTGCAAGGTGCAGGTCGCCTTGCTTAAATCCCCTTTTATGGAAGCCTTTTCTTTCGGGCCCTTTATTTAGTTTACTGAAACTTAATCTCAACCACTCTCCTCGTGGAATTTATCTATACGGCTTCTCATAAAGCAGGTATCCTTGGTTAGAAAGGTAAGATCTGTTCAATTACTGTGGGATTCTCCGTGCAGGTCTCGATAKTGCAGTGCCTAAGTTAAATATTGACTCGCTGCCGAGGACTTTGGTTTCATGTCATCCCGCCGAGCGTCACCTGCCGCCCTGGCAGGGGGAATRTTGTGGCAAAGGTGCTTGGAACTGCTCGGACGGGGCGCTGGAGCAGCTCGCCCCTCTCTCCTGCTTCTGCAGGAGATTAAAAAATGGATTAAAATGCCATTTCGTGGGAAGTGGGAGTTGGAATGTGGAGCATTAGGGCTGTTGTGCACGGCCCGTTGTTCGGCAAACTCGTGCCCTGTGGCAGTGGGGCTGTTGTCAGCAGCGGGACGTGGGTGGGTGGTTATAATTGCACCTGGAGGGGGTGGCTAAGTTTATCCCCCTTCCTGTCACTTTAGGCACCGGGAAGTGCCTAAGTAATGAGYCTTTGGGGTCTCCCCATTGGTGCCGGGTCTGGGGGAAGCCTGAGGGTCGTTTCTAATCTTGTTGTGCTAATTTATACTTAAGTTACCCTGAGCTGCAATAAATTTTGGGTGCAGATGGGCCAGTTTATTGATTAAGTCCTGCTTCTGGGAGCATTCTTCCCGTTGCAGGTTTGGGGCTTTACACACGCACTATAATTTGAAGAAAAACAAACAAAAAACCCCTTTCATTCTTGCAGTTACTGCTTTCAAATACAGCAGGTYTCTGCCTGCGCCATGACCTTCTCCTTGCTGCTTTGGGCTTACTTACAGAACCTAAAACCTGACTGATAAAATTCCAGGAGAAGAAAAGGATTCTTGTGGAACTGACAAGATTAGGTGCATTTCCTTGTAATACAGAGGGTTTCCCTCTTCAGTGCTTTGCAATGGGGAGCTCAACATACAACTCCGAGAGGAGTATATTAAATAAAACTCRTTTTTCTCTAGTTAAGAGGCTTTCTGCACAGGAGGTGGCCTCGACAGCTCTGACTTGACCGTGGGAAATAGGATTTTTCAAATAGGTTGAGAAATTGTTAGCGAAAACATTGCCAGTTCTGGATGGTGCTTTTGGTGAAGCTATTTCAATATGTTTTAATGGGAAAAAATATATGTTGCCTTATTTGTATGCAAGTAAAAGGGGAAATAAGGGAAAAAGAGGAATAAGGGAAATAAACTGTGTGTTGAGTGAGTTAGTTCACTGTCACCGTGTGGTTCTAGGGAGATCTTCCCCTGTATTTATTGGAAGCTGATCAGTTGTGTCCTGCATCAACTTCMTTAGCTGTGACCTGAGGTTTGTGTTTGATGGGAAGCATTTTCTTTTTCAATGTAAGATTTGTTTGATAAATCCTGCTATTTTATTTGTGAGGAGCCCATGGAACAAGTGTAAGAGTTTTTTTCAGTCCTCCTCTCAGCTTCTTCAGCTGCAGGAATTTGAAGGCAGCGTGTGTGTTTATGTGAGAATCCGGGTTCCAAGCACGTGTGATGGTTTAGGGTGTCTGAGATGGAGATCTCGGCTGAGCTCCAGATGGAGGTCAGGGGATTACGGAGAGCTAATTAGCAACGTGATTTGTGTAAGTCTCAGTCTAATTAAATGGTTACATCACAGTGATGTGTATATATCAATTTAGTAATGATTCATCAGGTAGCTCGATGCAAAGAGTCCCTGGCTAACTTGGTGAAGTGGGTTTTTGGGCTCAGGTGGGGGTGCAGCCCAGGGCACCCACGTTGAGAAGGGGTTCGACATGAGCCCAGTGACCTCTCTGAAGCCTGAAGGTCCCTCTCAGACGCACGTGTGTGAGCAGGGACGAARCCCTGTCCTTCTCTCTTCACATGGAGGCTCCTTTGAGTCGCTGCTGAGGTGGCTTCCAAGGGCTCCCATCACCCGCTCTCCTCCTCGTGCCCCGCTGAGCCCTGCAATGTGAGATGTTGCTCAGTGGCTTCAAGACCTCCCTTGGGGATATGAGAGTCACACAGGGAAGACTCCTGTCCTTTTATGCCTCTCCCGGGACAAAAAGGGAGCCCTGCAGGGCTCTCGTGTTTGTGTCACCAGGAAAACCACAACCGACGGAGGGTGTGAAGCAGCCTGAAGGCTCCACTTGTGCTGCCGCATCAGGACCCAGCCTGGGTGAGCGGCWGCAGCCCGTAGATGCTCCGTGATCTGCAGCAGGGGTTGACAGGCATCTCTTGGGAATTGCTCTGTTGTGCAGCTCCCTGAGAGCCCTTCCACTTTCCTGGCTCGTGCAGCACTTGCCGCTCACCCTCTCATTCTGCTACTCTCCGAAATTGCAGCAACAAGTAGCAACAAACTGGAGAGCAAAAGTCTGGACRCTGCATCCCGAGCAGCCGCTCGTGAAAGCAAAAATGGATAGTGTATTTTGGACTGTAATTATTGGGAAGTAGCTGCTTTTCCTAGACGTCCTGGCTGCTGGGAGCATGGAGGGTGTGACCTGAGTAAACCAAAATAGATGGAGGGTTTTGTTGCCTCGGGTGCTTTTATGACTCTTTGGTGGACACTTCTGAAAGGGCACGCTCCAGTGTGGTACGAGGAGATGTGGTTCGTGTCGGATCATGCTGGTGTGGGCAAGCCGTGAGCTGTTGGATTTGTGTAGACCCCTAGAGTTAAGTCCGAAAGGAGGGAGAGTCTCCTCAAAAGCTGGATATTTAAATAAATAAATAGACTCAGTAATATATCTGTATATTTGGTCTGGTTCTTGCTAGTACTGTAGTTATTTTGGCTGCGAAAGGTGCCTGTTAGGGCATTTCTTGGYACTTGTTTCTATGGTGTTTACTCACTGACAATCCAAATACTCTGTTTGGCCTTTTCAGTCCTATTTTTCAAACCTATAGCCRACTTCTTCCAACCCCAATGTACCCTGGCTGGGCTGTACAGCTGGACTGGGAAGGGGGGATGTCTCCAGCAGGGCTGAGGAAGCTCATCTTTCACCCTAACAAAATTAAGTGGGGTTRCTATGTTTGAGATGAGCCTAAGTGTAGCAAGTATGTCAATAAGTGAAATGCAGGAGGTGCTTTGAAAAGACCCCTTTGATAAYATGATGTAATTCTTAGCTTTGTCACTGGCTGGCCTCTAAGTTGCTGCTCCTCTCGCCCAACCTTTAGGTTAAATTCTCAATACATTACTGTGATGAACTTAATAAATATATGAGCTGTGAGGGTCAAAGGGGGAAAGCAGGAAACTTCTGATTCTTCARGCAACATCATTATGCTGGACTGTGGCCATTGGATGGTTGTTTTTGGGTAACTCTTCAGTGCACCATTTAAAAAGGAGGAAAATGTGATGTTTATTTAACATAGCATCTTTATTCGAGCTATATTTTAAGTTGAAGTTCTTTTTAGATGTCCAGGATACCTGTTTAYAAGAAGAACAAGAGGTCTGACTCCAAGCACTGATGGACCGTTACATCTTCCCAAAATGAGCCAAGCGACGCTTTCCTTCTGGAAGCTGCAGTGTCCTGAAGGTGAGTACATCTGGTTGGCCTCTGACTAAGGAGCTTTTCCRTGTCTTGGGCCCGGACCATAAATCTGCCCAAAGATCAGTCTGCCCTCGTTTCGGCTTAGTGTCCATCTGCCTTTCTGGGGTGGCCCAGCCCYGCCAATCTGGGCGTTTTGTCACTGGAGGAAGTGTCTGGAAAGTGGGTATTTTTTACACCATATCACTTAATTATATTTAATTTGGAGGTGCTTGAGAAAGCTTGAGAACCTAGGCTAAGAGATGATTTATTTGGATTTTTAAAAACTATATCAGGAAGGTTTTTTTAAGATGCACTCTCTTTAGTTTGGTGAATATATTTAATTGAGCCAGCCCTTTTTGAGCTCTGTTCGAGCAGCATCTCGAGTGGTGTTATCACTGCTCAGAGAGGCTGAGGAAGAGGGCCTGCTGTCAAAGAGGATGAAGTACAGAACATGCTTGAGTGAAACTTAATCAAAATAATGCTTGGTAGAGTTTTTGTTATCTTTTATGTTATCTTTAGTGCTCAGGCCCTTAGGGCTGTAGGTGGTGACCATACACTATTCTTCTATAAAATTCGTTAATAGCAGAAATCAAAATGGGGCATGTTACCTAATTTTTGCTTCCAATATGGAAATAAAAGTAAAGGAGTTTTGACACAAACAGCGAAGATGCGAAATATCCTATTTTAGACTTTAAGTTTAAAAATGGTGCTTTAATAAGTAACATGTAAAGTAATGCTATTAGCCCATGTAAGCCCACATTTGCTTGATTAGGAACATTAGTTCTGATTTTAATTAGGCTATTTCCTGCTTTATAATATTCTTGATTAGAAAATTTGCATTTCTATTAGTTACTTTATTGAGATGTGTATATACTGATTATATATTTGTATATATAGTGTATCGGTATATTATTATATACTGATACATGTCACTTTGATATATGTATGTGTATAGATAGTGCCTATTAATTCAAATAGTGGATTCTAATTCTAATAAATTGGAGTATAACTTGTGGACAACGTGTCTATGTGAATACCCAGTGTCATTCTGTCTGCACAGAAGTTATTTCAGCCTGTCCAGTGGTGGAGCCAGAGGCCTCTGGTGCACAGATACTCTTCTGTCTGAAAAGCAGGCCCAGGAGAACATTTGCCTACACCCAATTCAGTCTTCCCATGCTTTTTTTGCAGACTGGGTGCCCTGTGTCTCGGTATCCTCATGAGTTTAAGCCTCTGCTCGCGTGGTTGTGCCGGGGAGCATCTCCTGCRTGCGACACTCGCAGCGAGGAGGGGATGCGGTGTTGGGGAGGGCACCACTAGGCAAGAAAGAAAAGACTCTTTGTGACTGGTGAGAAAACTGTTTACAGCAGCTGCCGAGCTTGGCCTCTGCTCCCATCCGCGTCGCTCTGAGGAAGGGGATGGGAAGCTGAGCCTTGCTTCAGGGCTCGGTTCGGTTTCAGGGCTGTTCAGTTTCTTCCTCCCAAGACTTGCTGCTTTCAAGGCCAGGCGAGCGGCACCTGCGGTGCCGAGACCTGCAGGGTGTCGTGTTGGGAGCTGGGAGTGCAGGAGGAGGCACTGAGCTCTTGCCCACGTCGTGGCAGCAGCCTGGGCCACAGCAGCAGGTGTCCTGGGAAGGCGGCCCCGCGTTGAGCTTGTGGCTTTTGTCCAAGCTACTTCTGCAGTAAATAAAAGCAGTGAATCCTACAACTTGCTTGGTATATTTATGTGGGTGTATATATATTTCAATATATAAATATAGAGTTTTGGGTATATTTTGTTTGCTGTCTTGGAGACTACCTGTTTTGCTGTGTCCAGTGGAATATTATCACTGCGGGCTGATAGGATGTTCCGTGAAATCTCTTGGTCTCAGTCCAAGACTTGCTGTCCTTACAGATGTTTTATGCAGCTGCTTCAGTATAATTGATTTTCCATGCCCAATCCCTTGGGAATGCCCAATCCCTTGGGAATGCCCAATCCCTTGGGAATGCCCGAGCCGGTCTCTTGCTGGCTGAGGGGAAGCCGCAGCCCAGCTCAGGTAGGGAGCGAGCGCCCGTGCTCAGGGCTGCAGTGTGACTTTCTCTTGTTGAGAACTGTGAGGAAAAACCTATTTTGGTCCATAAAACAGGCTGAGTTGCCATTGAGATAGGCAAAACCCCGTGAAACCTTGTAGCACCTGAAGGGGGGAAACAAACGAGGTATGGCTTCAAACACTTTGTTTYCAATGTCATGAGTGTAACGATTTTATTCTTCTGCTGTACTTTTCCTAAATCTTGCATGTTTTTACATTGCCTGGATAAAGTCTGCTTATGTTCTGATCGTGTATTAGGGGTTAGATACATGAGTGTAAAATAGGTGCAGCTCCAGCTCACTGTATRCTTGCCAGCTAGCATTATTTATCTGCACGGTATCTTGCCAAATAAGATGATATTGCTTCTCAAGCACTCTGCACTTGCCCTCTTGGAATAGCATTAAGTTTGAATTACACTTCTAAACTGGTACTTTTGTTTATTTAGCTCCAGAMTTGGTCTCCATTCTCCCGTGTTTGACTATCTGTTATTTTGAGTTGAGTGTTTTGCAGAGTGCTCAGCTCCTCGGTGCAGATGTGTTACTGCAATTTATTCATCCTTGCAATCTAAACACTGTTGTGCRTTGAGGTAGCTTTTAATCTTAGCCAAAGCAGAGCTCTGATTTAATCTTTTAATTTAAACAGGCCTGATGGAAGCAACCAGGTTAGGCTGAGCTGCATTGGATGCTCCTGGAGTCAGTTTATCCACTTTCCATTAGTGTTTAAGCTGCAGCAGGGTGGAATAAACTCAACTTCCTGGTGGTTCCTCATGCCTTTTAGTATGGGGAGAAGAAATGAAGCTGTAATGACCTTTTCCTGATGCCAGCATCTTTGTTGTCCACTTGGTAGYGGTGAGGAAAGCAGCACAGAGCTCCAGCCACGAGACCTCTGCGCTGAAGCGGTGCTGCATGGKCCCCCAGTTCAGCCTAGGGCTGTGGCCTAGGTGAGGAGGTGGAATTCTGTGCCTTTTTTTTTAAGTATTCCTGTGCAAAAAGGAAGTATATGTCCGCAGCAATAAACCTGATTCCTATGGACGCATCTGGTAAAAAATGGGCAAGTTTGTTAAAACGTGGGTATAAGGGAGTATTAGAGCAGGTGCCCGGGGCTTCCCTATGACTCCTAAGTGCTCTGGATGGTTAACACAGAATCCCCTCACTGCTAGGGCACAAGAGCCCAGAATAATTTTCCTTGTCCCAGTTAAGTCAAGGGCTATTAGAGCAGCAGTAGGAAGGTTTCRGCGAGAGGGAGAAAGAGGGTGAGGGAAGTGTCAGCCCTCACTCTTGCTGGCGAGGAGAAGTGGACTTGAAGAAGGAGCCCAGGAAAGGAGCAGAGGCAGCATTAGGGAGTGGGAGCCCAGGGTGGGGCTTGGTCRTGGGCAAGGTGCTGTGAGCTCCTCACTGCAACGCCCTGGGGTTGATTATTGGGAGCTTTGCCAAAGAAGGAAAGGGGAAAAAAAAGGAGTTTGCAGGCTCTTTTTCAGTGAAAATGATGTCTACAAGGCATGAAATGGAGTACTATGGAAGGTCAGGTGTTAGTGGAAACAGTTTGGGATAGCATGAGAAGAGTGAGAGCTCTGACYATTGGTGGCCTCCAGGTGCCAGAAGTTAAGTGAACGCACTGCCTGTTGGAAGTGGCCCCTTGCCGAGGGAATGGGTATTCCCTGCGCTGCACAAGGAACTTGTCATCATGGCTGGGGCTTCATGGGCCCTCCCAAGGTGGAGGAGAGAGAAGGGGGTGATGTTTCAGGGCAGGTGAAGAACAGGAGAGATGAAAAATGGCAGTGGAGATTTGCAAAAAGGCCATAGGATGCATTGGGGACAGGGGCTGAGAGGTTGGTGGTTTCTTTATTTTTAAGGAAAGTTTTCGTTTTAGGGACTAAAAAGAACTTATGTGTGGGGAAGAAGATTCCAAATTAGTGATGTAACCCATCTGAGCCTATTTGAAATGAGATTGGCACAACTGAAGGAAAAGAGAGGGAAAGGAGCCCCGGTGCCATCCCCAGGGCTCCGTGGCTTCCTTTCCTTTGCTGCTGCCACCTGAATTTCCCTCTGTGGCTCTGCAGCAGCCCCGTGTGCTGGGCCGGCACCCGCCGCCCTTGGGAGCTCTGCAGCACCCACCGTCCTCTCGGRTGCCGCTCGATAGCGGCTGCTCTCAGGTGAGGCTCTTCCCAGGACCTCGCTGGGCTGCCCGCGCTGTGAGATTGAGGCCACTTCTCTAGAGCTCCACTGATGTGCTTAGCTAGTGCTCGTGCTCCTGTGTTGTGTGTAACGAAGGGAATCGAGTAGGATGTTGCTGGTTTCTGCCTGCTGTTTCTGTAGCACTTTGTAGAAGGGCTCTCCGTGCTCCTCCTCTTTGAGTTTTACACCTGTGGTTTTCAGTTTGTGCCACGTAGAGGTCAAGACAGTCGCGTGCAGCTCAGCAGTGTGGGAACGGTGCTTGCTGCGAATCTCCTGGTTGGCACCAGGGAAGAGTTTGTGGGGCCCAAGGGTGCTCGGTGCAGTGTCTGCTCTGTGCTTTGACACAGCTCCTGTGATGCAGGTGATGACTTTGCCCTTGGGCTCCTCTCCCCTCCAGCCCTTCTGCTCTTTGGGTGTCCTGGGTGTTTTTTCCTTCACCACGGCTGATGGGGAGAAGCTGCTATGGAGAGCTGCAAATTGGAAGGTTTCACCCCAACTTAAGTGGCCTGGCTGGTTATTTGTGCCTTTCTCTACTGTAACAGGGCAGTGTAATTGGGTAGGATGGTTCTGGTCTGCAGCTTAGAGTCAGAATTGGGCACTGGCTGTGCCAGGGACTTCTGCAGTGACTGAGGGATGTTGCAAATGCTCAATCTTCCATGCAAAAGCGTGCTCTACTTCTTTGATTTACTTTGTTTTAGCTCAGAACAGTGCCGCATGGATATTGAAAAGCCCACGCTCCTAAAATAGGTCGCACGGGGCTGAGGTCTGTCCTTCAGGACAGCAGAGAAAAGGTGACCATGAGCAGATGGCAGCTATGAGTCACATCACTTAATATATCCCAAGAACTCGGGTATGAGGAGACCAAAGGTGCTGGAGGAACCTAGAAGAGATGTGTCCTCCTGATGAACCAGCCTGGATGTTAGAGCAGACCCAAGGCACCTGAGTGAGCGAGGTCTTGTAGCGGAATGAGCTGAATCCAGGTGAGCTTGAGCTGCTGCTTGGTCTTTTCCCATTGCAGCTCACTGCCAGCAGGCACCTTGCAGGGGCGTTCAGCTCATCCCCTGTATCTGCGTGTTGGCTTTGGACCAGGAGAGCCTCTGAGATGCTGCTGACTTGCCGGGAATGCGTCTTGTAAGCGAGAGGGGAAACAGGTCGAGCCGTTCACACGCCAGCCTGGGGATGAGTGGCTGGAAAGCGCAGCCCCAGCCTGTCTGATCTGACAGGAGGGATTTTCTGGGGTTGAAAATGCCTTTGCTTCACATTTTGGAGCATTTCTTCATGAAGGACGCTGCTTTTTTAGCTGCTCCTGTCACTTGTCCTACCCCAATGTCTGTGAAAGCCAACTCTGTGCAGGCCCCCGCGCGACAAGCACCGTTTCGATGGCACCTCCCGGCCTCGGCTTTTAGCTCCCTCCTAGCAGGCAGCAGATGTATCCCAGTGAGTAAATCCCTGCTCCCCGTGGACCCTGCGGATGCATCAGGGCTTCGTTTATTAACCCTGATACCTACACTGAGCCAGGACACGTTGAGAACGTGGCAGGGGCCGGGGCAGCAGGCAGTAAACCCCATTAAATGCCACTGCTGGTCAGTATTTGCTGTTAGGTGAGCGAGGCCGCAGCTGCTGGTGGCAGCTTCAACCAGGATAAATTAGTAATGAGGCCATCGCTCAGGGWGCTCCTTTTGTTTCCCCTGTTTCAAAGCTGCATCAGCCTTTGGCAATTCAGGAGTCTGGGGCAGAAATCAAAGGTCTTTCCTGCCCAACGATGGTCGAATTGTTGCAGCAACCTGTGTTTAGTGCATTAGCTGCTATGTTGAAGCTGCCCTAAAGTCTGCACAAATTTGCAAAGCTTCTTCTGGCCAAGGAGGACATTTCTGTCACCTGCACTGACTCCTGAGTCGTTTTCCAGCTCTGCCTTCTTTTTTTTTCCCAGTTTTGGGTTACTTTGGTGGCACTGAGGGTGTCTGAGGACCAGGCTTGCTCCCGCAGGGTCCAGCCTAGCAAGACGGAGAAAACCAGTTGGAAAACCTCCTCAGTGCTTTTGCTCTGCAAATATGTGGAGTTCGACCTTTGCTGATAAGCTGTTATCAGCCCCCGGCTACAATAACAAACCCTCCCRTCCTCTCCCGTTGGGAGAGGAGGCTGCTTGCCCGGGCAACGTGCGCCCATCCCGAGGGCAAAGTTTCCTCTCGGAAGGAATCGGAGCTCCGAAGCTGCTGGTGGTGCTGTCTTCCCTGTAAGTGTTTATTTTGCACCAAAACACTTGGAATTAGGTGGGATTGCAGGAAGGCAGAGCCCCGGCACAACGCTCCCGCCCTTGGATGCAGGAGATGAAAGCCGCACCCTGCAGCCGRCCTTGTCCCGGAGCAGGGAATTCCAAAGCAAATAATGCTCCGTGTGCTCCGTTCTTCAAGCAAAATACATCTGCGGGGAGAAAGGTTTGAATCCAGATGTTCCCGCTGGGATTTTGTTAGGAGGAGAAACACTAGGCTAAAAGAATTCCTTGGGTCCATGATGGCTAAATTAAATACAGGAAAGGAAAAATCATTCAGCAGTAGTTTTGTGACTCTGTGTCCAGGTGATTTTTATTTTATATTAAGCCCTCCAGGTTTTGTAGCCATCCAGTTCACACGAACAGTCTTTAGCGAGGGGGCAAGTGGGTTCGTGCGTTTTTTACAGTCCACATCCACGCAGCAGAGTGCTCTGTATTTGCTGCCTTAGGCTTGCTTAGGTGCATCCCATCTCACGTTGAACCTGGGAGGCAGCAGCTTAAAAGCCAGTGGGAGGCTATAAAAGACACCAGTAAATGCCAGTGTCTAAACTGATCTGCTGGTAAAAGCGCTTGGTCCCCCAAGGCTCTTCCCGTCCCAGGCAGTTCTCGTCCTGCTTACCGGCGAGGAGAAGATGCTTTAAACTCCATCCTGGAAGGCAGTATTTTACATGCAAAATTCAGGAATTTATTTGGGTGGTTTGTGCTCAGCCTTGGGCAGCTACAGGCTCATGGCTGTTAAGAGCAGCTCTCTGTTTTAGTGGGCTCTTTTCCATGTGTGGGAGTTACCTGTGTTTAAAAATGCTGAGAGATCAGCAAGGGGGTCTCCTTTTTAATCTTTTTTTGAATCTCTCAAGTCTGGGGTTTCATTTATCTTATGGAGGATTTTTTTTGGTCAAAGRAAATATACCTTGAGACTGCATACGTATGTATACATAAATATATCTGTAATAATGTATTTATATGCATTCCCTTCCAGTCTTAAACYAGACATAGGAATTGTAATTGCTGTTTTTCTGCATTTTCTTTGTTTGCTGACAACAAAGCAACTTCTGGGTTTATTTAACCCCAGAAATGGTAAGTAATKGCCAACACTTACATTTTTGGACAGCATCAGGTGGAAATCCAGCACGTGTCTCCCACTGTCGATGCTGGAGGGATGCGAGCAGATGGACGGATCCCCCACCTTTGCAGAGTGTCAGATGGGTGGGTTTTGAAGGCATATTCCACAGAAACTATTCATTTTTCCAAAACTTTATCCATTAACAGAATGCTTAACTTTGGAGTCAGCTTTGACTTGCGGGGAAAGACCTGATGCTCCCTCCTGCTTGCGCAAAAGATTAGGAACGTGCTGAGCTTGACTGGTGCTGGGAGAGGTCTGGGAAGTGGCTGAGCTGTGTGATGCTGCCAGTGTTTTGCAAGGCCACAGCCTTGCAAAAAAACCTTTAGAAAACCTTTTTGTTTTCTAAAGCTTCTTAATTTTTGTTACTTTTAAATATCCAGCTACCATTGGGATGTGCTGATGGGATGCCCTGGTAGTCACTTGTCCATACACTTCACCTCTGGTCCTTCCGASATTAGATTTTCTGCTGTTACATTTCAGGTGGATCCCAGAGACGTTTATTCAAATACATCTTTGTTTAAGAGGATTCTGACTTTTCTCACTGCTGCTCTTCCTAGAGAGAAGTCGCCAGTGCCGGACCGGCCGAAACGTTACTCGTGGTGCAGCTTCGGGGAGCAGCTTCATTTATGTCACTTGAAGAGGAGGCCGAGTGAGCCACGAGGACATGGGCGTTCAGCGCTGCTGGAAAAATGAGCAGGTACCAGCAGCAATTTCCCTATTAACTGTAGTAACTGGTTAGCTGGGAGGTGTGAAACCATCAAGCCCTCGTGCCTGTTGTCACCCTTCCCTTTAAAAGGTAGCGCTGAGGTAAGTTGACCTGCTGGTTTAGGTTGCAGCTGGTCCATGGCTAAACTGGCTGCTTTGCAGTAGCCAACTTACAAGTGCTAAAGAGATGTTTGCACCGAGTATGAGCTGAATTTAAGTGTTTGGATTTTTCAAATTTTAACTTGACGTCTGAAAGCACTTGATTCGGATTTATCGCCGCCRTGAGGGGACGACTGACATATTAGTTTTCCGTCGCTGTGAGTACTGTTGTGTTGTACTTGACTCTGGTACCAGGCTGCTTTTTGGAGAATATAAACTTCATCACAGGCCTCGAGGCTGTTTTGAACTGAGTGCAGSTAGCAGTGAAGCTCCAGCCAAAATGGGTGTTGTTTGAAATCTGAAATCAACTTCTGAAATTTTGCAGTTTACCCCATTCTAGGGTTAATAAGGGCTTGTTGAGGGCTGTGTGTCTTTAGTCACATGTTTGTTCTGCAGCATCCATTGATCTTTTATAAAATCCTGTGCAACTCCTGTGCCATGGGCTCGGTTTCGCGCGTTGCTGACGCTGGGATGGTGCTGGGTGCTGTYGGTGGTGCAGACTCCTGCACCTCTGGCATCCCACCTTGGGAGATTCCCTGGGGAGCAAGCGGCACCACGGAGCTCCCTGCAGTTCCAATGAAAAGGCACCACATAGAAGCCTGGAGCAAGGCAGAGGAGGCTGCGTGTCAGCCGTGCCCTGGTCTCTCTCCTTGCTCTATATAAAGTGGCCTAGTCCCAGGAAATCTGTACTTTCCATGTTGGAAAACCCTCATGTGTTGTCAGGAGGCTCCTTGAGCTCCTGCCTCGGGTGTCCCAGTCCTGTTCGCTCCCTGCAGTCTCATTCYCTGAGGAGTGACCAGCTGAGCCAGAACGGAGATCACTTGGGAAGCTCTGTGATGACAACAGAGGCCTCTTGGCTTCGTACATTGTCATTATTTGAGCTTTGAAATTCAGCCTGCTGGTCTTCCTGTTAAAAATGCTTCATTTCTAGCACAAGTGCGGTCCATGCTGTGCACCCCAGGGTAATTCTTTCTCCTGTGTTGTGTGAGGGGTTAGGCTCAGTGGCTCCTTTAGTCTTCAAACTAACATTTTTCTTGCTCTCTGCAAAGAAAATCTTGGAGCTGCTTTCACTTCTGAAATAAGTGGCAGAGGGTTCCTTTCTTTGCCTCTCCTCTCATCTCCCRATGGGTACGTGTGGGCTTGTGACACTTCTTATAATAGGTATTGCCTTTGGTGGCTTGTTACTTAATATATTTTGAGTATTACTGTTCCTACAAATAGGTTGTGAATTGAATGCATCATGCTTGCAGGTGTCTTAGTTTAATCATTTCTGTTTCCTGTTTTGAAAAATAAAATGGTAAAAATTGTACATCACAAAACAACGATTCACTGGTGTGTGTAAACACTCAGACTGAGTCAGATTGACTCAACATTTACTTTCAAAGTGGGAAATGCTTTATATTTGTGTGTATGGTTTTATAATTAGTGTCAAGAATGTACTTTTTCCCTTTGACTTCTAGTCATCTTCAGAACAATTTTTGAAAGCCTGTACAGCTAATTTCTGAGAAGTTGCATTGGTAAAGTCTTTTCTCTGTATTTTATATTTGTAAAAGGAAGGTTATGTATTTGATAATCTGCATTACACGTATATATCTGTGCAAAGCACTGTGAAAAGGAGTATATTGCCTTGTTCTGTGGTTTTCTAGACATGAGGTTTAGAGGAATATTTTCTTGAAAGACTYCTTCTGTTTTGTTTTATGTGGATAAACCAGCTGAAAAATCACTCACCTATGTCTCCCTAGTTGTAAAATTACCTAAACTATTTTCTTCAGGTAGTAAACGGGTACATGTGGAATGTGAGAAAACGTTTAGTTGCAAGGAGACTGAGAATGATTTTGTCCTTTTTCTTTAGGTTTGTATGATCTTTCATGCAGAGAAGGCTGTGAAGAGCCTATCTGGGGAGGAATCCTGGTTTTGGGATTGCAGGAAGGCAAGAGATGCAGATACGTCTCGGGGTTGGATACATCTTAATATCTGCACAGTGAGGAGTGCCTGGGAGCCTTAGCAGTCATATTTTGAAAGTCTAGGCAGCTTCCACATTATGGAGGGTAATTTAAGGTGCAGTATTTTGCTGAAGAATTAAATCCTCCTTTGATTAGAACCTGGTATCGTCTCGAAAGCAATTAGTTGCATGAGCTGCCCTGCCCTTGCTTCATTGATGACAGTTCATCAGCTGCTTCATCARCTTTGCGTCTCCTTTCTGTTTCCCTCATCTTTTTGCATCAGTTTGCAGACAGGGCTCTCTGGGATGCTCTATACGTGGTGAATCTTGTAGTAGAAGTGGCTTTAGGACACAGAAGCTTGTAAGGGGGCTTATGAACTTCTGCAGATCGCCCGTCATTTGGGGATCAGGTGAATCAGGCAAGCTTCCCACTGCATAATCTGTCCTTATCTTTTTTTATTTTTCCCTCCTATGTTGTATTATGTTTTTATGAAGAACATGTGTGCACTCTCTGCAAGCTTTGCATGGAAACTAGGTGGGCAATGGGAGTTGGAGCACGCTCATATCCCGGAGCTTGAAGGGAGTGATGGCACCTCTGTTTGCACGTGGCTCTCATTCCTCCTCTCAGTGAGGACTTGTATTTACCAACAAAGTGCTCATTCTCTCTGGCTGGGCAAAATCCCATGCAATCCACATCAGGTGGCTGGGTTTAGGTGGAACATTAGGACGTTGACCAACTCTCCAGCACCCCTTTGGTGAATGTCACCTAATTTCTGGCTGCTCTTTGAGGATGGCTCCATGATATTGCAGTTGTCCAGCGGAGTGCTCGAACAAGAAGCAGGATCACTGCTGCTAATGAGCTTAGCACTCTTAATCTGAATATTTTGAACCAAAATTCCATTAAGCATCATGACTGCGACCGTTTAAAGYGTTGTCATAACTCTTCATTAAATGAGTAGCTCCGTGTCGTGGTTCCTTAGACAACTYGGGAGGATTGAGCCCTTGGACCTGCATTTAGCAGCGAAGGAAAAGAAGAAATGTCTGGAGGGGAAAGAGAATCAAATAGAAGCACTGAGCTCCACAGGGGAAACGATACCTTTGTGAGTGGCATTAGACATAGCAGAGCCTGAGATGAAAATACTGGGTTGGGTTTAGTTTTCTTAAGAATATTTCCATAGGGCTGATCCATAAGAAACTATCGCGATACTGCAGAGAACTGTTAAGATACTAAAAATAGTGCCTTATTGTAACAGTTTCTGATTACTAAATACTTAAATTCTCAGTGGACTTTTCTTCTTGTAGCTCTAGCTAGAAGTCTGATTTATATTCCTCAAAGAGGTTGTAGAGCAGCAGCAGCAAGATTTGATCAAGAGAGACCTTATACTGTAAAAGATAAGATTTAAAAAGATCTGGTCTTACTGTAAGTTCTCACTTCTTCAGTATCTTCATAGGAGAATAAAAAAAAGCTGAAATGTTCCGAAACATCATGTTGACCCTCTGCCTCCAAGCATCACTGCTATGGCTAGAAGATTTCTGGGGCAGTTTTTTCTTCTCTACTCTGTTATATGAGACAACACAACTTTTTTTCAACTAGTGCTTTGCAGTATTTATCTTTTAGAAGATTTCTTCTTACATTCCTCTTGATGCAGTTTCAGTCTATTACTTGTGTCCACCATGGATGTGGAGGATGGTTTTTCTTTGCAGAAGCTCTTTCTAAGGACCCTTATCAGGTCTCCTCTCAGTGTTATCTTTTCTTTTACTTTCTTTTTCTATCCTCCACCTTTACTTTCTCAGAATGAGAAGGACCAACCTCTCTTCATTCACTCTTTCCCAGTGGCTCTTACTAACATCTTTCTTCACRTGCTACACTCCAAACCCTGGACTTGCAAGTCCAGCTTAAGCCTTAGTGTCACTAAGCAGACCAGGGGGGTTAATTCCTACTTGTTCCTACTTGTTCTCCCATCTACAGGTTAACAATTTCCTATCTGGGAAGAGTCTAGTTGAAAAGCTGGAGATCACTGAGATCTTCTGGAGCTCTAAAGTAGGACCTTTTCCTTCCTGTCACCCACCAGGAAGATGAGGGTATTTGCAAGAGGGCTGTTTGTCTGTGGGCTTGGAAATTGAACCAAAGACTACAAATTTTAGAACTTAAGAGGCTGTTTAGCCTTTTGCACCTCTCCGTGTGCCCTGTGGTTTTATAAACAGCCTCATGGACACAGTCATAAAATTACCATTTCAGGCACTTTAGTTCTTGTTGAATTTTCAACTTTCTAGGGCAGAATCCACCACAGAAGTGGCCAGCGTTTGCTTTGTTATCATGCACTTCACTGGCCAAGGTGCTGGGATGAAGGGTCCCTCTGCAGCRAGACCAAAATCCCAATATTTTCAGTCAAAGTTTGTATTAGGATTTTGGCCCAAGAAGAGTGTCAAAGCACAGGCCTTTGACAGCCAAATTGCTTCCTGAATATTGACATATTGTTCCATGTCAATGACATTGTTCAATGTTGCTATCCTTGATCTCCTGCAGTTTCGGTAGTTTTCCAATGTATTAAAATTCCAGGTCACTGAGTTGAAGTTGTTAGAAGATTATTTTAGGCCTGGGCTCAAGTTAATAGTAGATGCTAGCTAGAAATGCTGCGCCTAACAGATCCGGGATAACCTTCTTATTAGCTAATTGGCTTCAAAGYACTTAATTATCCTCTGTCTTTCAAATATGGGGAAAAGATATTTGTTGCCTCCTCCTATGCTTCCTTTTGTGCCGTGATTTTTGCCTGCTGTGTCCTCTAATGGTCTAGTTCCTTGGTTAGAGCGTGTGTTGCTCTTGCGTCCTCTTAGAAACTGCCATTAATTTTAAGCTAATGGTTACTTTTTGTTTTCATAGTGAGTTCGGGTGGTTATTTGCATTAAATTTGGTATCTTTCCTCGGAAATGCTAACCCTTGATCTCCTGGAAATAATTTTCCTTTCTCATTTTCTCTGTCTTTACTCGTTCCTCAGCAATGTCTCCCTTCCTTCCACTTCTTGCTTGTGTTGTGGTGTTCTTCCATTCTTGTGGCTTTTGGCTTGAAAGAATAGGTATTTCTTCATCCAACTTCCTCACCACATGGTGRACTGGGAAGCAGAGGAGATGATGCTGAGGAAGTGTCCAGGGAGCCCCGGGATTGCCCAAGGGAGGTGTTTGGGTGCCAGAGGAGAGGGGTTGGCTGGTSCAGGCCTCCTCTGAGAGGCTTAAATCCCACCTCAAAGATGGGTCAAAACTCAGCTGCTGTCCTAGCCCCCAGCACCAACCTCTCCYCCTAATAACTGTGGTTTTCCATCAGGAGGGTCTCCATGGGGATGGGTTTCCAGGGCTTCTCTCCCCTCCACCCGGGAGGGACTGGGATATCGGTCGTGGAAAGGGATGTTTCACAGGCCAAGGAGCACTGAACATGGAGAGCTGAACGTGAACATGGAGAGTTCTTGGGGGTGCTCCCGTTCACGTTGATCYTTGGGGGGGCATTTTTCCCAGCCGCCCGCTGTTGTCCACCCAGCGGCTCCCTGCCAGCGCTGGCGTACCCAGAGTTATTTAATAATAATCCCCCGATGCGGGTTCCTTGCAGGAGAGGCCATTTAACCCCCCGGACCCCGGGGCACCGGGACAGATGGCCGGGCCGAGCCCCGGCCTCGGGGTCGCCCCCCGCCGTGGCCGTCGCGGCGCCGGGGGCCGCGGCCGTGGCCCCCCCGTCCGCGCGCGGCCCCGTTTCCATCCATTCATGAATCCGTGACGTCAGGGCGCGTCGCTGCTCCTTGCAGCAGCCTGCAGGGCTGTGGGGGTGGAATTTCCTTTTATTTTGCAACACTTCCTTTTTTTTTTTTTTTTGATTTCCTCCCCTCTTCCCCCTTTTCCTTTCCCTTTTCCACCTCCCCCTAGCCCCCCGCTTCCAATTTGCTTCCCGAAGCAGGAAAATGGAGCGTGGCGCCGGGGATGCTGGTGAGTAGCCGGGGGCCGCGTGCGCCTCGCGCCGCCGCCTCAGGGAGCACGGGGGGACGGGGACCCCCAAGACAAGGCAGGAGGGACCCGGGCCCCTCCGAGCCGCCCTCTCCTGCCTCCCGCCGCCTCCACGGACATTTTTCCAATGAGGTTTCGCACGTTACCTTCCCTGCGCCCCCCCTTCCAGGGGGAGGGAACGGCAATGGAGAACGGATATTTATGGAGCAGGCAGGGAAGGACACCAGAATTACCAGGGATGGTAGAAGGAAGCTGAACTCGTTCTTTTTTCCTTTTTTTCCTCCTTTTTTGCCTTCTAGGCAATTGTAATTTTTTTAATCTCGCGAGCTAATGAATGAATTCTTCTGTCGTGTTGCGATAATGAATAATTTAAATTTCACCCTGAGATGATGGCGGGGAGGGGGGATGCGTTTCTCCTCGTAGCAGCCTGGTAGGAATTTGCTCTTTTATTCTCGCAAGCGGCCGCTCGGGCTGCTGTGCTGAACAGCTGATCCTTAACCCGCCGAGCCCCTGCAAGAGGAGGGAGCAGCAGCTTTTTGCCCAATGCTGCCTGGGGCAACTCTGCTCCTGTTCTTGCTTCCTCAAACATGGAGCATGGTGACATTATTTTTATTTTTTTGGAGTGAAAGGAGGGGAAATGTTCCTTTTTCAGGGGAGCAACTGAAGAGGGAGGGGGGGACTAAGCATTGCAGCAGCTTCATCGAACCGAGCAATGCATGTCTTAAAATAAAGTTGTGTTTGTTAGTGTGTAGAACACGGACCTGGGGCTCCTGTGTTCATGCACATTAGTCTGGTTTGGGAGAAGAAATGCCCGGAAAAGCCCAGTGCTTGGCTTTGGAGCTGGATTGATTTTAGGGTTGACAGATAACTTAGAGCCCAGAATATCTTGGAGGCCCTCCGATYGCTTCTTAGATAGGCATGAGCTTCCCTAAACCTGTTTTAAAAACGTGGATTTGGGGGGATTTTTTGGTTTGTATTTTTGTTTCTTCCGCTTGCTTCTTTACGCTTTCTCTTTTGTCCTCCGCTGACAAGAGCTGGAAGTGGCTTCTCTCCAGTGGATCAGAAAATTGGGTAGTGATTGATTTGAGGCCTTCCCTAGGTAAGCTGTTGCACAATTAGCATTTATAAAAATATGGTTCTGCTCGAGAACTTCATAAGAAAGGTTTTATAGTATTTGCAGGGTCTTTGGYTTTCCTGCAAAGTTTTCTGGATTTCTGCAGGCAATACAAGAAAGGGACCATGGTCAGACTGGAAAGAGCTGTCCCCATCACCGGCTTGCGGCAGGTTAGGTGTGTGGAACAGGTTTGCAGCTGCCCAGAACAGCATAAATAAGCTTTAAATAAGTCTTTATTTAAAGACTTCACTGGTTTTAAGACTTCCCATTGGTGTCTTGGCCCCAAACTGACCAAAAATGGCCCCAAATTTGCGTCAAAACAAATGTCCTCTGCAGGCAGGAGGCAGAAATGCCATGTGGATTTGCTCCTGTCCTAGTRAATGCTCCAAGGCGCCTGGACCTCCATCCTTCCCACCTGTTTCCAAGACCTGCTGCAAGGCTGGAGGTGGGATTTGGTGGCCGGGAAGCAGAACTGGGAGCAGGGAAAAGGAGCGAACGGCACCCAGGACCAGTCTGGCGCCTCGCGTGGTTTCACGTGGGAGTTTGAGTCATTCTTTGCGTTGCTGAAAATAGCACCTTGATGTTGATCTTCAACCTCAAAGACCTCTCAGCTGTTAACTAAACTTTGCACTACTCCTTGAGGGGAAAAAGCAATATTTTGGTTCTATAAGGGGAGGAAATAACAAGGTAGGGTTTGGTGGTGTGTTGTAGTGGCCGAGTGGGGCATTGCTAAGGAAACTCTTAGGTGTCTGTGAACTTAGCTTTGAGTTTGGCTTTTGCAGTTGCAAAGTCTTGGAGTTTAAGCACTGTGATTGGTTATTGTTATTCAGCAACGTAACGTGAATCTTTAATGAGCAAAAAATCTCAGAATTTTGCAGGGTGGAGAGCAGAAAGGGCTAGAGCAGAGCCCAGAGCTGTGGCTGGCGTTTAAATGGTGCCTTGTGCCATGAAGACGGCTGGCAAGATGAAAGAGTGGAGCAGAGCTGCTGGTTGTTTCCCAGTTTTGTTCTCACATAAATTCTTGTAGTAAGTCAGGAGTTTAAGAGACTGAGCAGGCTTAGTCTCACCTTTAAGCCAGGTAATGGTTTAGAAATGGTGTCAATCGGCCCCTGGTGCAGGTAGCCCTGGGGCCGTGGGCGCCGCAACGTTATGTTATGCAACGTCCCTGCTCTCCTCCAGCAGCAGCTCACGCGGTGGCCGAGCCCGGGAACGCGGAGCCCAGGGCAGCGGCGGCGCTTCAGCACCTCCAGGAACCCCTTCCGTGGGGAACCCCGGCGCTGGGAACCCCGGCACGAGCAGCTCGGTGCATGTGTGGAACGGGAGCCGATCCGGATCGCCCGGACACGAGGCCGGCATCTCCTGGGCCACCTTGTTCACCACGAGAAACTTCCCAAGGGCTTCGTTTTCCTTCCTCCAAATCATATATTCTGTCCCCAAAACCCCTCACCGGTTAGTGCCCATGTGGTAAAGAAGGTCCTGGTTAAATCTCTTTATCCTGTGGCTGTGGAAATCCCTTCCTCTGCTGAGGCCCGATGCATGAATTTCATGGAGTGGGAAGAGTCGGAACAGTTCTGGAAAGGGGCAGTAACACCTTGGGATCCAACTCCAGCTCTCTGAATGAGTCAAGAGCATGTGCAAAAAGATCCAACTGAGGCACACGGAGATGATTGTGACCAGAAACTCTCTCTCTACCAGATATTCTCAAAGAAATGTCGCAGTTAGAGCTTAATGGGATAATATCAAGGATTAAATGATATGGAATAAGAGTAGGGGTAAAGAGACAGTAACACTGATAACTTTTCACTGAAGCAGGAGTTGTCAGAGCTGTTCTGGAGTTTGCTTTGCTTGTTTTCTTTATGCCTCTCTTTCCCTCTGCCTCMCTTAGGAATATTAAAGCAGAGCATTTCTCTATGAGAGCAAACTCTTTGAGAGAGGAAAAGGGGGAAACGAATTGCAGAGAGTGCTGGAAAGCTCTCATGAAAGTGAGAACGTGATAAGGTAACAGTCAAATTCTACGTTGATTAGATAACATTTAATCTTAACAGTGTGTATACRGGAATTAGCCTCTGAAGTAGCTTTTCTCACTCAGGAATGAGATTTTAAGGTTCTGGCCTTAAACTTATGGAAAAATTAGTATACTGAGGTGTGCTTTGAAATCTCATGGGATTTATTAAGTAATTATTAGGTAGAAATAGAAAGCAAAACATCTTCCTTATGCCTTTGTGTGTCCCTGTTGTGGCCCACGTCTGTGTTTTTGTCTGGGCTGTTAGTCTAAGATGAGAGCAAAGAAATGGAGAAGGTGCYGGGGGTGATGCAGGGTACAGTACAATTGTTATGGGATGGGTGAGTAAATAGAGGGGTGAAAGRGGTGCCCCCTAAGAGCACACGACATCCAGAAGGCAAATGCTGCTGAAATGGGGGGTTATTTCGCCCAATTTCTGATCAAGTGTCYGTTTGACGAATGGAATTAGCAGGTGAGGGGTTCAAAGCAAACGATAGTTGACTCCACGTTATGTAACGTGCRGTGAAGCCACAGAATTTCTTGCTGCAGGGTAGTAATTGCTGAAGTTTCCTGGACTGAAAAGCTCTGTCATGTGTTTGTGCAGGAAAAAATACACTGTGGGCTATAAAACAGGAAAAATACTGTGGATGTGATTGATGCAGATGCTTAGTGAGCTGCACATCCCTGGCACTTGGATGGGACTGTCTTGGGAGACTTCCATGTGTGCATATCCTTTCTCCCCTTGCTCCGTGGAAGCAGGTGGTGGGGCTGGATGAGCCCTTGGTTCCTGTGTGGTGTAGGTTCTGCCTACACTATGCTCTGGGTGCTGCTTATTTCCTTTCTAAAGGTCTCTTTGGAATATATAAGGTGCTGAGCAAACCTCTAGCTGGCTCCGTGCACAGCACTTGATTTTGGCTATTATGGATGTTCCTTGGCTGCTGCGCTGCACTATTCCTGTCAGCAAAGGTTCAGACCAACAACATAGGAAGGGCTGTTTTTCTCCTGAGTACCCCTGTAATATAAATACTTTTGTCTCTCTGTAAAAGCATTTTGGCCCAAAATGACAAATCCCTATTCGTTTGGGGATACAGACTGAACAAACCGAGTAAAGGCTGCAAGGCTGGTTTAAATGGACCCACGTGGATCCTAGTTTTTGTTGGCGTAGTTTGGATGTAGCTTCATACGTGTGGTTACACATGTGGTACTTCACATGCAAGATCCCTGTGGCTGCAATGAAACGTTTTGCAAGTATTTGAGCATCTGATGCTTGTGAAGCCTGAGCAACAGCTACCACGTAACTCGGGAGATAACGGGGCTTTATACACAGCTTTTTGGTGGGTTTGTGCCAGCTGCAGCTTCGAGTGGGTGCTAAGGTGGTGTCCCAAGGCCAGGGTGCTACGCCCATGTGAGAAAGGGACGTTTAGAGATTGCAGGGGTGTTCCCAGTGCAGAGAGGCCTCTCTGCATCGCCAGACCCGACGCAGCCACTGGGATGCAGGAGGAAGAGTCGGCATAGCAGGAAAACCGGAGGCAGCTCCGGGTCTGAGCGTGACACAGGTAGGGACCCGGCCGCGGATCAGCGCTCCTGAAAGGAGGAGCGCTCGCTGTGCTCCCCATGTCTGATGCCTTGAGGTGCCCTCCGCGTCCCTGCTGTCCGCACACGGCTCAGCCTGGCTTGGGGAAGCGCTGGCCTCCGAAGGGAGCGATTCACAGGAACGCAGGATACATATACATCCATATATATGTGTATGATATATATATACATATACATATGTGTATAGAGAGCTCGATGTTATGAGGCTCAGCAATACCACGAGTGGTCTGGCTGCAGAAATAGGGGAGGCCAGACAGTGACGCTTGAAAAGCTGCCTTCATGCCCCGTGCCACGGGACGGCGAGGTCAAAGAAAACCTCATTTGTCTGTGGGAAATCAGATTTTGAGAGGGGAACACGCTGTTCGTTGCAGGATTTATTGTAATATGCAACTATTCAAGAATCATTTCCCCGACAAGCCGACACTGATGGGCCGTGGCAGCGGCCGCCCTCTCCTCCAGTGGATCCAGAACCTTTCCCTTGAAACGGGGTAACCTGTCTCCATCGTGGGCTTCGTGCACCAGCTAAAGGTAAAAGGGAAGCTTAACTTTCCCAGCAGTGCTGAGAAGCACATTGCAAGGGGGTGATGTACCCCAATAATCCCTTTGGAAGGTGCGAARTGCGTGCACATGAGAGCTGCTCCCCATTGCATCTGCGGGCTGGAAGCTGCCTGGGAAGGCGGGAGCCGAATCCCAGCACGTGGAGTCGGGTGTTGGGAGAACCATGGAGCAGCAAAGCCATTTTATCCTCTAAATCCTCTTTAATGCTTCGTGCTCCTCCCATTACTTAAATTTGGAAGGCTTTGGTTGGGATGCTTTCTCCTTACCACCTTCCTTTAGCTTTTATTCTAGGGTTTCTTGCAGGGGACAATGAGCTTGGCTCCAGGTTGCCTATTATTCCATGGTGTAAAAGCAGTTCCCCCATAGGGATGCCCTGCTTTTCTGTAAGGAMCCCTGTGCCTCTTGGATATGAGTGGGGACAGCAGCCAGGAGCACTGAATTGGGGTGTTTTGGGTGTTTCTGAGGCCAGGGACCCACACTGCAAGACTGGCCACGTTTGGTTGGGGAGGAACCATTCCCAAGTTGAATTCAGCTACTTTACAACCTCCCTGACCTTCTCTTAACACCACTTCTGCGTAGCCCCCGTGTGAGCAGGCGGATAAAGCAGGTTCTGGGATGTTCCCGTTGGATGCTCATCTCCCTGCTGTGGGAAGGAGGAGCTGACGGAGCTTTCCGGACACTCCGTGTCCCGGTTCCTCGGAGGTGACTTCATCTCAGGAGCTCGAGGCCGCACGCTGCTCCCCGGCCATCGGCTGCAGCGACCTGGCCACCCCGTGCTGCCCTTGCAGGCTGCTTGCAGAGCCCAGCACTTTGCACCCCGCGCAGTTCCCTTGCTGTTGAGCGAGGTAGTTTCTCTTGGCCATTTTTCATTCCTTTCCCAACCTCAGGTGGAATTTAAGATCAGTCGTTGTTCTGCTCTAGGCTGAATGCACTTAACCATTTCTGACACCAAATCAGAGGGATTTTCATTTTTTTGTTGTTTATTTTTTTTCCAGAAGTGGATCTTTTTTTTTTCAGAAAAAGGCTCTTTGGGGAAACAAGCCCTAGGGAGTGAGAGATGGGGAGACTTTTCAAAGGGGACCCCTCCCATCAGTTTATCCACAGGCTGCCTGTGACTTCGAGCAGGGTAGCAGGGGGAGATGCTCCTCAGGCTGTCAGATGGACTGTTCTGGAGAAATCCTTTTAAGGCTAATATATAGTTTAAGTATGTAGGATTTGCTGCGTTGACCTGGGAAAGGAGCAAAGGAAAGAGCTAGAATGGTGCCGACTCGGCGGGGCTCTGTGGGAGCAGGTTCAAACCACCCCTGGGTGGCTTTGGGGCGTGGGTGTCACTGTGCTCTGGTTCTCACACTGTGCTTGAGGGTTTGCAGAGGAGTTCTGAGCTTGGGGACTGTTCTGGACCCCAGGGCTGTGCCTGGATTCGAGCCCTGGCAGAGCTAGGGGACTCCTGAGGGTCAACTGTGCCCTGGTAAAGGCTGTAGAGTAACTGTGAGGAGATGGATCTTTCTTCTWAGAAGTCTGGACAAGATTTGGGCTTTTCAGGAAAAGTTGTGGTGTCTCTTTTGTAGACAATTTTTGCTGTAGATTACTGAGAAAAACCTTCCCCGTGCAGTGATTGTGCTTCGTGTGAGTGGAGTTTCTGCAGGAATCATTTATTTCCTTCATTTATATAATAACTTACTAAGTAACAGCAGCCCTGTGGTATAGCTAGTTAATTATCAGCCCATCTTGGCCCAGGTGCTTTATGAAAATACTGTAATGGTAAAATTGTTCTTTTTTTTTTTTTCCCTTCTCGCCTCCAGGTCCCGGGTCCCCGTGCGGCGTCTGAATGGCAGTGTGCCCCTTCTCTGAGTACCAAACCAGCCCGTCCTCTTGATGCACCCTCACAGCATCATGGCCAGCACTCAGGAGCGCCTGAGCTCGTCTTCCTCCCCCGGCTCGGCGGGCAGAGCTTCCTGTGAGGAGAAAGACTCGAGCCCGTTCCCCGAGGAGCAGGCGGATGCTCGTGCCGCGGCCTCGCCGCCCGCCGAGCTCATGGAGAGCGCCAGCAGCCCCGGCACGGCCGCCGTGCTCACCAGCATGAGCGAGGACTCCCGGGAGCACTTTGAGAACAGCGTGCTGCAGCTGCGGGAGCACGAGGAGCCCGAGACGCCCCTTCCCCAGGGCCCCAGGGGCGACGGCGACGGCAACGGCGGCGCCGAGGACGTGAAGGTGCAGTTCAACCGGTCGGGCAGCGGCAGCGGCGGCTTCCTCGAGGGCCTCTTCGGCTGCCTGCGGCCCGTGTGGAACATCATCGGCAAGGCGTATTCCACGGACTACAAACTGCAGCAGCAAGGTAAGCAGGGGAGCCAGGCGGCGTTTCTGCCGGGGCGAATGTGGCAAGAGGAGGAAATCGGCCCCGGGCCTGTCCCCAGCTCTCTGTGTGACTGTTTTTGTCTGATATTGCCCTCTTATGGRTTTGCAAAGCAAAATTCTGGGTGTACATCCAACAGCCATTGTCTGCAGCAATGGCAGCTAGTGATGGAGGAAAAACCTGCGTGTTCTAGGCCATGCCTTGGACCCCCGTGGCAGGCTGAGGTTGAACCAAGCATTTGCTTAAGTGAGGATTGGGAATAACTGTGGCAAACACAGGGGTCCCACCAACTTCTTGGCTTCTGCACTCGTGCCACGGGAGCTTGATATGGACCTTTGTCCTGCACGTGGCTGTGGGGCTCTGTGGCAGGTAGCACAAGTACTGCTTGTCTGCGAGCCTGTTACTTCTATGCCTTTTGATCAGGAGTAGATTACACTTTTTTATGTATTTCCATGGAAAAGTATGTAGCTGGGGACAGGATAATGTCCTAAACAAGCGCACACTTAGGTTTTTAGTGGCTCTGAATGCTGAGGAGCTGTGTGTCTGATGCCTGCGGTGTCTAATTTCCCCCCTAGCACAGGGCAGGGAAAAGCCAGATGGGAACAGGACAGGCTGTGTTTGAATTAAGGAACTGAGCTGCTTGAGGGGGCTTCTTAGCAGCAATGGGAGCAGCCTGGACACTGCACCCGGCTGTGGGGCAGTGCTGTCCTGTGTGGCCACCGTTGTGGCTCGGAGTGAGGGAAATGGTTTTCTGACACGGACAAGCTGTTGGAAAATCATTGACAGTGTTTTGAGGTGGTTTGTGTCTGAAGCACAGGGATTTAGTGGGGAAGACGGGGATTTATGGGGACGAGTTTCCTGTAGGAACTGTGAAATAAATATAAAATCTTCTAAGTGAAYGTATAGGTGTAAGTGGGACCGTCAGTGCTTCTTGGCCAGCTCTGACGGAGCGGGCTCGTCAAAGGCTGCCTGAGCWGCAGGTCTGCAAACAGCCACATCGGATCAGCTCTGAACCCAAAGCAACGGGGTTATACCTGGCACGGGGTAGTTTTGGAAAAAACAAAGCTGCTAAATAGGGGTCCAGATTGAGACAGACTTGGGCTCTTTCTGCTTCCCAGCTCAGGGCAGAGGAATTTCTGTCTGTGCTGCAGTAGCAGCCCCTTGTGCACAAGACTCAAGAGTTTGCTTGTATTTCAGCTCCTCCAGAGCACGTGGCTTTTGTCAGAATTGGTCCTGACCTTGTAGGCCTGTGTTGGACTCTGGCATGTGAGGTTGAGCATCTAAATAAGAGGTGACCCCAGATTCCAGGGGAATTGGCACTTTGGGAGCATTGTGCACTGCAGAGCTGGACGCGGTTAGGCYTGGGAGAGGAGCCTGGCTGGGGAGCCTCTCCTGTAGAGGCAGAGGAGCTGCTGAGTAGTCGGTGTCGTTCCAAGGAGGCTGGTTTCAGGGTGTTGTTGTGAAGCCTCCTGGGCTTGTGCGCCCAACTCCTGTGTGTGACACTGACATTTCCCAAGGAAAGGACACGCACGCGCTCGCTTGCTTGCTCTCTGGCATCAAATAATGACGTTTTCTGTGATAACGTGATACGATGAAGAGAACACAAGGTGCAATGTGTGTGTGTGGTGTTTTCAAATGAACATTCATAATTTGGGGCCTTCAGCCYCTATTTTGATGTGCTGCTCAGAGCAAGAGGAAAGCCCCTCCTCAAGGCAGTGCCCTCTGAGCAGGGAGGTGGCATTTGGGGCATCACTGGGACAGGTCCCYCTCCAGCTGTGCTGGAGAGCTCAGTGCAACACGTGCTTTGATGGTCCCCAAGGGACCCCTTCTGTTGGGTGGAGGTTGAGCACAGAGAAGATTCAAGCACCAGCTCATGCGAATGAACTGCTGGGAATGTTGTGTTTTAGGGGATTTGCATTTAGGGGATCTCCGTGCGTGGTGCCTTGCCCTCGGGCTGTTGTGGCYGGGTTTGCACAGGCGCTGCTGGAGCTCCATAAGTAGCTGTCCGGGGAACATTGATGATCTTGGCTCCTGGCACTGCTTGGATGTCTCGGGTGGCTTGTCCCACGTCCTCTCCTTCCCAGCACTGTCCCGAAGTGGAAGCATGAGCCCGATTTTCCAACATTGAACCTTGCTAAGGTCCTTGAGGGTGRTTCTGAGAGCTCTCGGGAGCATTTGCCCAGAGAATTTATATGTTTGTTATTTAGCAGGTGAGTTTGTGTGGTAGCAGAGAACCCTGGCTTGCACCACGGATACTAACAGACCCCAGTTTTAAGCTGCTTTCCTCCTCCAGCCTCAGTTTGAGGGAAGTTTCKCAGTGCTCCTTGTGTTTTGTGAGCCAAATTCATCCCTGATGTTGGCTATCCAGAAATGCAGTGACCCTCTCCTGTACAATGAAAGGGTTTTTAATGGGTTTTATGGTGCTGTATGGGCTGCCTTTTTGTTCTGCTTGAATTTCCAGCAGCTGCAGGATGCTTCCCTGGGGACTGTGTGGCTGCTGCTGTCCCTAACCCTCTTCCCTGGCCCTGCTCTTTGGGGAGCAGGTGGGATATTCCGACCCTGCTCCATCAGGAAAGGACCTTTCTTGCCAAACAGACCCAGCTGCAAACGTGTGCTGGCTTTGTTTGCAGCCTCTGTGCTTTTGCCTTGGCAAAAGGCTGYGAGGAATATTAAGAGACAATTAAGGCTCCTAAGTGATATCAGCCATTACTAGGCACAGGCTCCKGGTGCTTCAGGGAAATAAATGACAAAATCGTGAAGCTTTTCGAGGAAAATCAGTCTTCTCCCATGCAAAGGAGTTAGAATTTTGTTGCAGTGGAATAGCTTCAGTTCTGCCTGGCCAAAAATACAGTTCATTGAGGAACACAAAGCGGCAGCCACGAGGCCACCATCTTCAGAAGCCATGTATTATGAGTTAAAAATAAATGCAGATCYTCTCTTCATTTCTCTGTGAATGTGTTTAATTCCAGGGCTGTCTTAAATGACAAGAAGTGTTGGAGTTGCGTGAAGGACAAGGCTGGYTTTAGAGCACTGGAGTGGCTTGTGGTCAGGATGGTGGTTGCAGCACATGGAAACATGGCTCAGGGGTTGGTTTGTGGGGATGGCTTAGGAGGAGATGCACAAGTTACCCATGTTTGTTAGGCGGGTGGTACAGCCCCCTCACTGTCYTGTGGTGGTCTGGAAAGTTGAAGATGGGGGTTGACCACCCTGTCYCCAAGGGCTGGGGACACCGTGTGTCCCCAAGTGCATGTCCTGCCTTGCAGATGGGCCCCGTGGGCTCTCTTCTCCCATATCCTCATGTAAGGCAACGTTGCAAGCACTTATCTGTGTGAAACCTGCTCATATGTGTGAAGGAACATGAGGTGAAGAGAGAACTTGGCCGAGTGCAGGGGACTTCTGAGCTGTAGGTTCACTTGTTCCCCCAGCCTGGGGCAGAGGCAGACACTACTTCATAGCTGCTGCCTACAGGCACGGCTTGRCTTGAGAAATAAGTGCCTTAATTCTCGCTGCTCCTGCTAAATAGGTTTGTACTCGCAGCTTAAATCTCTTTTGAGTTAAGGAAATTACTGTTTGTGTGATGTTAAGGTAGTTTAAAGATAACAGACACTGAAACCTTCTGTTTTGATGGGCACGACTGTCTTTAAGTGCTTTAAACCATGTTATTGAACCACTGTAGCAGCGCCCCAACAGGACGTGTGCAGGGACCTCGGAGCCTTTCCCCAGTGTCCCTTGGCCCGTTGGACACCATGTGGCATTGGTGGGAGGAAGAGCTCTTGTGGTGACCAGCAGTGGTGGCCGGTGGACTTTAGTTGGGTAACCTGCTGGGTGCAGCCTGGGTTTTACCACCTTGCCCCCTCTGACTTCCCTTCTTTTCTTTTTTTTTCTTTTTTTCCTCCTATTTTTTTGCCCTGCTTCTAAGGAGGGGGAGAACTTTCAAATTTTTCTGATGATGTTATTATTATTATTACTATTATTAATTATTATCACTATTGTTGTTGTTGTGATTTTCCCATCAGTGCTTTTCAAGGCGGGTGTGCGCTCAGGAGCGGCTGCTGCCGTTCTCGGCAGGTTTGGAGCGCAGGACGCAGCCCGCGGTGCAAACACAGCACCTGGGGCATGTGGAGCTGTTGCCTGCCTAGCCAAAGCAGCTGCTGGAAAGAGCTGGTGGCTCTGGAGAAGCAGCAGAGAGGGTGAGGAGGMGGAGGCTGAAGGCACGTGTCATGGGAGAAGGGGGTGCTGATGCTCCACACTCCATCTTGGGGAGATCCTGCCTCTCTCCCCCCCAGCAAAATCCACCTCCAGAGCTGTGCAAGGCGATGGCAGGTGCTGCCACAAGGTGATCCCAGGGTGGAAGAGCTTTACGGGCTGTTCTTTGAAGCTGTTGCCCGCTTGCTTGCTCCTAGACACGTGGGAGGTGCCCTTTGAGGAGATCTCGGAGCTGCAGTGGCTGGGCAGCGGCGCGCAGGGAGCTGTTTTCCTGGGCAAATTCCGAGCCGAGGAGGTGGCCATCAAGAAAGTGAGAGACCAGAACGAGACTGACATCAAGCACTTGCGGAAGCTCAAACATCCGAACATCATTGCCTTCAAGTAGGTTGGGGTGTCTGCTGGAAGCACGTGAGCACCACCCCTGTCAGGGGAGAGGGTGRCAGCTCTCATGCCCTGGCCAAATTCTTCATTGAGGAATCAAGCTGTTGGACAGAGCGGGCAGTTGCCCTTTGCGTCCTCTTTCATGTTGGCCCTTGCTGTGAAAGGGAAGCTGTGGACCCCAATGCTGCCCCTTGGGTACGCTGACAGACTGCGTGCTGTGACCCCTGCCCACATGYAGGCAGTCCAAGAATCACAGCATGGTTGAGGTTGGAAGGGACCTCTAGAGATCATCTAGTCCAACCTCCCTGCTCAGGCAGGGACACCCAGAGCACGGGGCACAGGGTGGCATCCAGGCGGGTTTTGAAGACCTCCAGAGAAGGAGACTCCACAGCCTCCCTGAGCAGCCTGTTCTAGGGCTCTGGCACCCTCACAGGAAAGAAGTTCCTCCTCATAGGAAGATGGAACTTCCCGTTGCACCCATTACCCCTTGTCCTGTCATTGGCTACCACTGAGAAGAGCTTGGCCCCTTCCTCCCTACATTCCCCCTTCACATACTTACACATGTTAATCAGATCCCCTTTCAGTCTTCTCTTCTCCAGGCTAAACAGGCCCAACTTGTTCAGTCTCTCCTCATACAAGAGATGTTCCAATCCCTTAATGATTTTTGTTGCCCTCCGCTGGACCCTCTCTAGAAGCTCCACATCCCTCTTATACTGGGGAGCCCAGAACTACACACAATATTCCAGGTGCGGCCTCACCAGAGCTGAGTAGAGGAACCACCTGCAGTCTCCAGTGCAAAACACATCAAAAACATCTCCTCTTCCTTGCCAGTAAACTAGGTAGCCAAACTTTGCCCAAGCAGGCTGCTCTCCTGGCCCTTGGCTGCCAAGTTTGAGCTGCTCTGGTGGTTGCCCTGCGTTGATGCTCACCCGGTGCTGTCTGTCTTTGGCAGGGGGGTTTGCACACAAGCCCCGTGCTACTGCATCATCATGGAGTACTGCGCGCACGGGCAGCTCTACGAGGTGCTGCGCGCGGGGCGCAAGGTCACGCCGCGCCTGCTCGTCGACTGGTCCACGGGCATCGCCAGCGGCATGAACTACCTGCACCTCCACAAAATCATCCATCGAGACCTCAAGTCGCCCAAGTGAGTCCCCACCTTCTTTAATCACCCCCTGATGTTTTAACGTCGGTTACTTTAGCTTGGCTTCCTGCTTTGCAAGCATGGATCTACTGGGTTGCACCCTTGGATTTGGGAATTTGACTGTGGAGCTTAGCTGTAGTGTTGAAGGACCACGCTGGCCACCTCTGGCCATGTACCAAGAGTACGTGCAGCTCTCTGTGTCCCGGCAGGAGCTGGAGATCTATTCCTGAAAGTCTGTAGTAGAAGTAGAAAGCTTTCCAGGTGCTGATTTCCTGTTTTCTTCTTTCCAGCGTTTTAGTTACACACACGGATGCAGTAAAAATCTCCGATTTTGGTACTTCTAAAGAACTCAGTGATAAAAGTACCAAGATGTCGTTCGCGGGTACTGTGGCTTGGATGGCCCCGGAGGTGATACGCAATGAGCCTGTCTCTGAGAAGGTGGATATCTGGTGAGTACCACTGTTGGTTTAATTAAATGTTTTCACTTTGTTTAGCCACTTGCTTTTCCAGTGTTCATGTGTCTAGTGCTTTTTTTATTACCCTAGGGATAGGGATAGTTTGCTCTTTGGAGTATTCAGTTCTCAAAAGATAGGCCGAGGGTGCTGAACCCTGTCACTGAACCACGGGCTGAAATGGCAAGAAAAATGACACATGTGCAAAAACTTGAAAAGCTTCTGCTGGCCTCAAGGGTCCAGCCCTCTTTTCTCCACGCTGGCAGTTACCGTACAGCCACGGGAATATAACTGCTGGAACTAACCCTAGATCCACCAGAGAGGAAACCAGTAAGCATTATAGGMAGTCTGAATTCCTATAATAGGAATTCCTATTTCCATACCAAGTGAAATGTATTTTGTGTCCCAAGGGTCACAAGGAAAAGTCTCTGATATTAGAAACGCCTRAGAGAGAACCTGGCTCTGGAGCTCCCTTGGGATGCGATTCCTCAGGGTCTTCCAGGGAACCACATCTCTGTTTCTGCTTCGTTGTTTCTGGTTATTAAATGACAGCAACCAGGACAAATGCACCTCTTGTGGCTTCCAGCTTGGAGTGCTGTCAGCCTCTCCTATGGAGTGTGAAGCCCCAGGCTGCAGCTGTAGGTGGTTTGGAGCAGGAGTGGAGCCATCTGACTCAACTCAGCGCCCTGCTCTCTGCTACCGCTGAGTTGGATCACGCCTTTAAGTCAGGATTTCCTGCAGGGAAAGTCTTGTAGCACGTGGGGTGCTGTAGTGAACACGTGTTCTTGCACCTTGTCCTGAGAGCCTCCTCCTGCCAGAACTGGTCAACAAGAGCAGCAAGAATTAGTCATCAAGAACACTTTTTCCCTGCAGTGGGCTCATATTCCCAGGACTCAGTCCTAGAAGACATCCAAGAAACCACACGCTCTTGTGCCTTGCTTACAAAGAGTCATCCCCAAYGGAGTGTCATGGCTGTTTTCAGCACACAGGGATCCATCTCGGAAGACTGGATGAGCGAGAGGACTCGTGGTCATGGTTTTTCAGGTGACCAAGGCCATGGAAGAGATTAGGACGATCATTCCTGGGAAAAGCTTTCCTCTGTCTCAAGCAAACGTTACTTTTGGAAGACACAGCTATAAAGGAACGTTTTGTGTCTTTGTTGTGTAATTTGGCATCTGGGCTTGGGCCAAAGTTTGGACCTTCATTTTAAGGCCAGCTCCAACATAATCAGCTCTTCTGAGAGAAGTTCTTGAATTTAGGGTTTGATTTAGGAAGAAATTACAGTTGCCGTTTTTCTCCTGAGCAATTCCCTTTGAATCCCAGATTCGTTAAGAGAGATGTTGTTAGATTTTCACCCTCAGCTTCTCCTTTAGAGTGTCTTCAACTCGAGCGCATTGCTTGGAGCATCATGCTCAGGAAGGAAGAGCCCTTAGCCCTTCTGAGGACTCAGAGTGCTCCTTGGCTCCTTTCCCAGAAGACTTGCAGATGTCACTCTTTTCAGTATGAATCTAGGGATGCGAACTTGACCATCGTGCCCTGATTCCRGCACATATCAACACCACGGTTCCTGCATCACCCTTCCTTCTGCTCCCAAATACAACAGCCTCTCGAGGATTACTTGCAGTGAGGCAGTATAGGCAATATAGACGTGTTTGGCTTTTGCTGTTTGCACAACAAAGAGAGAAGCAGCTCCCACATTGGTGGCAAGAGGGGGACAGGTCTGTGTGTAAGTTTTCCTCCATCAGAGGAGTAACTGCTGAAACTCTTCCTTGACATCCCCCTCTCTGCAAGATGAGTAAAAGTCCCATTCYTCAATGCTGCCAGCAAATGAGAACAGTTCCTAAGCTGCTTACATGTCTGCTCTCTCTCATCCTTAACAGCATGCTAAAAAAGAAAATCTATAATCTTATCAGAAGTCTTGAAAATCCTATGTTGAGTCTTAATCAGAACAAAGCTGAAACCAGATGGGGTTTTCTGGTAGCCTGTCCAAACACCTGGGATCTCTCCTTTCTTGCAACCTGTGGAGAAATGTTTCYAGGGGAAAAGAAAATCAGATTCTGATTTTGTATATGTTGTGTTCTGCATCCTCACTTTTCACATTCAGATTATTTGTCCCTGGGGTGGTCTTCCCTACTTAATAAAAATAATTTGATGCGGTCCAAGCCAGGACAAGTCGCTTTTCACGTGGCTCAACGGCAGAGCTGGTGTCCAGGGGGTGCACGGGATGCAGGTGAGGAGATACCTGTGGGTGTGCAATCGGGCTGGCTGCACCTCCTCTCTTGGCTCAGCCCAGTCCTAATGTGCCCTGTGAGGGGTGTTGGTTTGTGGCTTTGGTCCCTACTTGGTGGTTTCACTACGGAAGGGGAGCACATGAGGTTTTTTTACTTCCCTTCCTTAAAATAGGAGATTCTTCCTCGGCAAAGAGCTGATCTCTTTAATTGTGAATACCTGTTGTTCTTGCATCAGGTTGTTGCTTGAAGAGCCACTCCAGATGAAATTACACCTGCCTTTGATAGCGATGTTTGCACATGTTGCGTCTGCTTCTTCGTTTCCACCTTGCAGCAGTTCACAGTGATGAGCCTCATGAGCATCTGAAGCAGCTGCCTAGGTGTATTATGAGTTGCTGAGTACCCACAGCAGCACGGGGAGCTTTGGCTAGGAAAAGGAAGGTTAAATGACATAAAACCATAGCTTTGTGCGTATGAATACTGGCTGTCCTGTGGAAGATGATCTGTTTTTACCAATATGCAGTAGCTGCTCTTGATTTGTTGCTAGTATTTAGACACTGTTATATCTACTTGCAGCTCCAGATTGGACATACCTAGTTCCATGTTCCAGGTGCTTCTGTTAAATCTCATTCACGTGYAAGTATTACCCTCGTTTTGTTTAATTTTTGTTCACCAGGTCATTCGGGGTAGTTTTGTGGGAGCTGCTTACGGGAGAGATTCCCTACAAAGACGTGGACTCCTCTGCCATCATCTGGGGTGTGGGCAGCAACAGCCTGCACCTTCCCGTCCCATCCACCTGCCCRGATGGCTTCAAAATCCTCATGAAGCAAACCTGGTAAGAGCCTGGCTCCCGTGCATCGTGAGAGCTGCCACCAGACCCTGCTAGACCTATAGAGAACCCAGGGAAACGAGGGTCAGGTTGGGAGGGTTTAGCCCAGAGCACTAAGGGCAGCTGTGTGGGGCCGTGAAGTGCAGGTGCTGCAGCCCTCCCTGCTGCCTCTGTGCACTTGTATCCCCACCTAGTGGAGCGAGGCTGCTTGGAGAGGAGAGGTGGCCCAAAACACTATTTCTGCCTATATTTTAACACTGTGTAGTGCAGCAGGCCTGGCGGGYCGGGTCTCAAAGCTGGATCACAGGCTCTTTCCTCAAAACTACTGATGGATTTGCGCTGAAATGGCATTTTATGCAGATGTTCAGTATGTATCAGTACTGGAGGCTCAAACTTGTGCCGTCTCACCATACGGTCGTCTCTTGTAGTTTTGGCTCTAGTTTGTCAGCAGGAGGATTCAGAGGGCTGGTTTCTGGTGATTAGCGCTTTAGGAGGTCAGGGTTAGACAGTCAGTTATTAACTCAATGTCATATTAATATCTGGTCTGTTTTGTTCCAGGCAGAGCAAGCCCCGGAATCGGCCCTCGTTCCGGCAGACACTGATGCACCTGGATATTGCCTCTGCTGATGTGCTGGCCACTCCTCAGGAAACCTACTTCAAATCACAGGTAACTGGAGAACGGCTGTAGCCCGTGAACACTGCAGTTGGCTCCAGGGGTGTCATTCCAGGAACTGCACTTGTGCAGCAAAGTCATAACCCATGATTTTCRTTTGATTCTTGAGGGGAAGAAAGCTGCTGGGTGTTCAGAAGTCCCAGGCTTTCACAGGCTGAGACATCYGCTGGCTTTTGTCACACACTCGACGTTGTCTCATTCTCGTGTCTCTGGAGACTGCTGACTTCAGAGGTTCTGCTCCCAGCTGTTTGTGCTTGAACAGGAAGCTCTGCTGCAAGAGGAAGGCGCTGCATTTATTAGTGAGGATGAGCAGAGCAGCAGGAGGGCAGAGAGCTGTCGCAGAGCAGTGAAAGGACACGGGGACTCTTGGGAAAGATCTAAAAGGATGTTCTTGGACGTTCCTTTGAGGCCTTCCCAGTTGGCTTCTCCCAAGWTGGGAACAAAGATGAATGAAGATGAACCTTGCCTTGAGTACTGACGGTGTTCAAGGGGTGTGGAAATGGGTGCCCTTTATTAAAGCTGCCCAGAGCAAGGGCTTCCAAGGACAAATAGAGTTAGTATCACCCTAACAACAGTTGTCTTTTTAATGAATAGAGTTGTGGAAATGATTGACCTTTCAATATATTTTGAGTGACAAAAAAAGAAGAAAATCTCTTAAAAGTTCTCTTGGAGTTTGAGGGTGTTTTATGTATTAAAAGAAAAAATGCAGGTATCTTTTTAGTAAGCTAATTGGCAGTATCAGATGAAAATGCAGGAATAAAACATGTTGCAGCACTTTCACCCAAATAACTCGGCTAGAAGCACGTTTTCCACATGAATCTGTAATTCCTGCAAAGAATATTGCCCAGGAATGTTCCTTTGGAGCAACCAGAGTGCTCGGTGCTTTGTAAATATCCATGAGTAAATTATTTCCCTAGGCTGAATGGCGAGAAGAAGTGAAGAAACACTTTGAGAAAATTAAAAGTGAAGGAACCTGCATCCACCGGCTAGATGAAGAATTGATTCGTCGTCGGAGAGAAGAGCTCAGGTTTGTGGACAGTCTTTTGTGCCTGCTGCTTCATTTCTCCCATTTGGTCTTTTCTTTCTCATGGCTCCAGGCTGAAGTTCCTGCTGGCATGTTCTAAGAACTGCTTACTTGCTTTGGATTGCTCTCCTCTTTGCTCCTCATTTATCAGTCTATCTGAATTGATTTTGAAGATTAGGCCAAACTAAAAATAAGCATGAAGTTTAAGCGTTACCTTCCTTGCTATGAATTTTCAAGTAGGATTGTGAAAAGAGAAAGCTAAACCACCAAGTAGCAGCTCTGTGTTAGACTTGGGAAACTGCAGGAAACCTTTTTCAGACACTTTGCCATAGCTGTTGATTGGTGCTGCTTCGGCCTGGGAAGCTTCTGAAGCTTTCCACTCTGGTTCAAGATGTCTTATACCACTTAACTGCAGTTTGAGAGATGTACTGCTTTTTATGAAGTACAAACAGATGATATTTTTCCYCACTCTTCCTGTAATGTAGGTGGCAAATTTGACATTAAGACCTTTTCCTTGTTCTCCTCTTTTGGTCCAGGCACAGCAGAGTGCAGAATATTGATATTTTTCTTTTTCCTTTTTTGCAGGCACGCGTTGGATATCCGTGAACACTACGAGAGGAAGCTGGAGCGAGCCAATAACCTGTACATGGAGCTCAGTGCTATAATGCTGCAGCTGGAGGTCCGCGAGAAGGAGCTCATCAAGTGTGTATCTCCGGGCAGAGTGGCACATTGCAGCCTTGGCAGGGGACACAGAGGGGAATAAACTGGTGGTTCGTTTCTGGGTGGTCATGCTTGCAGATTTGGTCTCCACGTGGACATGCTTCCAGGGCTGAAGAAGGGGTTGGGAGGTGGAGAGAGACCTGTTAAAGATTACACTGCTGCAGACCACCTTGTGCACACCCAGTGCTTACCAGCTGAGAGAAGCATCTTTCCACTTTACCCTTTAGCACCACGGTACCCTTTAGCACCACGGCAGAGGGAAATGCAGAATATTCAGAATATCATAGTTTTTTTTCTAGAGGGAAGGACTTAGCTGAGCTCCCATCTGTAGCTGTGAAGCAGGCACAGTGCAGGCTGACACAGAGCTATGCTTCCTCCAGCAGGACTTGCAGTGAGATGGAGAAGAGAGAACTGATCTGCTTTATTTTGTTATTTTTTTTTCCCTTCCCCTATATTTCAGGAGGGAACAAGCAGTGGAGAAGAAGTATCCTGGGACTTACAAACGCCATCCAGTCAGACCAATAATCCACCCCAATACAGTGGAGAAGCTGATGAAGAGGAAAGGGGTCTCCCATAAACCCGGCAGCCAGACTAAACGGTAAGAAGCAACAACCCARTCACCAGGAAGCAGCTGTAGATCCCCACTGAGTCGGGCAGGTGACTTGCATCCCTTTGAGATTAGTGTCCACTCAGGACAGGCCAAAGCAGTMTTGGGCCTGATCTGATCCTCAAAACCACATTTGATCCATTTTCTTAAGGAAAAAGGTATAAATCCCACCTTTCCTTTTAGCTGGACAATATTCTGGAACCAGTTGGTCTATAGAAATTTTTCCAAGGTAATGGTGTTCTGGCAGGAGGCATCGGATGTGTCTGCTTGAACCATAAGAAATTCAAGAAAGAGCAGTTTGCTCGTCCTTGACCTGGGTATTAGTAAGCAGGGATTGTGGGAATCGGCCAGTCCTYGGGGAGGATGGATTTGTTGCCCAGGAATTAAATTGGGATCCGCGATGTGTGAATTCATTGCCCTTTCAGCTTGTGTCTCTCTGCATGACTTTCAGAAAGTGAGATACTGTGGGATTTTTCAGGGGAGCTGAGCATCCTCCTCCCTTTTTATGGGATTTCTAGGAGTTAGAGAGTTGCTGATTAACGACGAGTAATTACTTTTGAATTAATATTCATATATGCATCTGACATAAGCAGGCTGACACCGTCAGCAGATTGGAGCCTTGAGTGTATGGTAAGAGATGTGCCCTACACCAAGGTCTTCAGCATAGGATGGAGTTATTTTGGGAGCAGATCATCAAAGTAGGGATGAAATAGAGGAGGAGCAGGGGGGTCACATATTGGAAAGGGCAGCTGGAAAGTGGTGTGGGGCYTGATGGGCTGAACAGAAAGGACATTGAGGGGAAAGATCAAAAGGAACTGAAAGCAGAAATAAGGCATCTAAAGGAGAGGAAAGCCTGGAGATTGGAGAGCAGGGTCTGCTAATGGCTGCAGCTGCCTCTTCGTCCTGACTTCAAGCTGCTGTTACTTAATTCTTGGGTTAATGCTGAGCTTTTGCTGACCCCCTCAGGCCGGATCTGCTGAAGTCGGAGGGCATCCCCAGCGCCGAGGCAGCATCCACAGGCTCGCCCGTCTCAGGAAGTCCCAAAATGTCAACGCCGGGCGGCAAGAGCCGCTACCGCAGCAAGCCCCGCCACCGCCGCGGGAACAGCAAGGGCAGCTCCAACGATTTTGCAGGGATCTTGAAAAACCAGCCAGGGCAAGACGACGTCCCCCCCGCTCCTCCTCAGAATCCCTCTCATCACCCCGGCGTGCAGCAGCCCCACGGTCAGGGCCATCCGCCGGGCCCCCCRTCGCGGCTCCACGGCCAGGACATCGCCAACTGCGCCAACAACCTGCGGTACTTCGGCCCCGCGGCCGCGCTGCGGAGCCCGCTCAGCAACCACGCGCAGCGGCGCGTGTCGGGCTCCAGCCCCGACCTCATCTCGGCCGCCGTGGAGGCCGATTGCCGGCGGAGCCTGGAGAGGCAGCACGGCGACGCGGAGCGCTGGGAGTGCTGTCAAGCGGAGCCCTATGATTCCTGCCTGCAGTGCAGGCAGGACGACGGCAGCCGGGTGGAGATGCCGCTCGAAACGGGCATCGAGCGCTCGCGGTCCCCGGCTTGTGTTTCCCTGTATGAGAACGCGCAGTTTGTGGAGAAGATGGAGGAGGAGGCGGCGGCCCTGGGGGCTCCCCAGCACTTGGCTTCTGCGGTGCTGCCTTGCAAAACGAGGGCCCTGCAGAAGGTGAGGAGGGCGCCGAGGTTTGGGGAAGCGCCAGCCAAAGAGGTTTGGGTTCTTGCCGGCGTGGGGTGGGCTGGCGTGGGGCTGTGGGAGAGCRGCAGGGCCATGTGTCACTGCGCAGGGAAAAAGTGAATTCCCAAGCAAGGGAGCGGGCGGGCCTGGGATGAGGGGAGAGGGACRTGGGGTGAGATATAGGCTGATACCAAAGTGGGAACCAGGAGTTGGCAGCTTAGTTGGGACAGGGTTAGATGGGGGAAAAACAAGATGTTGAGTCTGGGCTTGGGCGGAAGGAGAAGAAAAAGCCACACTCATTGAGGTAGAAAATGGCATGAAACTCAGTGTTTGTAGTTAATAAAAATCCACTGGAAGAGGATGTGTCACCCTCTGTCCTGCTTCATGATGCTTCACGTAGGAGAGGCTGAAGTGGTAAAGCTAGGAGTGCTAAATCAGCTCCGCTTATGTGGATTTCAGTGTGATCCTAATTATTTGGTTTGCTTCTGTAAAAATACAGACAATTATGTACACAGGGCCTTCCTAAAGCACTCCGGTGTATTTTGAAGTTAAGCACTCCAAAATTAGGAATGGCAGCATTAAAACCACCTGCAACAATCCCCTTGTGAAAAGAAGGCACAGTCAGTTCTCACTGTGAAAGAAGCTTCTTCTCTGGTCTGGACTTCCAGCCTGTGACCACAGTGACCTAGGGAAGCAACGGGCAGCCAGGTAGCTGCATGTTTGTTCTTTTACAAATGCAAAATCCACCTTCTCATCCTTGTTCCCCTCCAGAGCGGCGATGACTCCTCGGAAGAAGAGGAGGGAGAAGTCGACAGTGAAGTGGAGTTTCCTCGTAGGCAAAGGTAAAGAGTGAATTCACTGCAGTCTTGGCTGGGACACGGCTCAGAGCTGTCACAGCAGCTGCATGGCAGTGTGGAACAGTAGAGCAAAGGAGCGGGCACATTCAGAGGGTCCCATCCRTGGTCTTTGGTCATCCTTCTTGTTGACTTGCTGTCAGTTTGGTCACCCTGGGTAGCAAGGGTTGATATTATTCAGCGTATAAAAATAAGCTATTTTGTCCTCAGATTCAGCCTTCTGGATGCTGGTAGGCTTTKCAGGCTCTTTCAGATGTTGTTTATTAGCTGTTGCTGCAAGGGGCTGCTTCCAGCACCTTTGTTAGGGGGATTTGAGTAGGATTCAACAGCAAGGCAAGAACACAGAGGATTAAATTTGGTGATGTCTCCTATAGAATAGTAGACTCAAGGAAGAGTTCCTGCCTCAGCACCTGTAATGATGGGTTTAGCAGTCCTGTGCTCAGAGGTTGTGGCTTTGTTGCAGCAGCTTTACGAAAACAGCCACTGAACGGGCAGAAATGATGTTGTGGGCAGATAGAACAAAACCTCATCTTTTATTGTATACATCCCTGTCCCACCTGCAGCTTGAATGCTCAACGTCACCTTGTTGGCTCAAAGCCCACGGGCAGTTTGGAAGGGTGCGGAGGAGTGTGATAAGGATGGTTAGAGTTGGGTTCTAGAGGAGAAGTTAAATGGATTAGCAGTCTTTGTCTAGGGTGAGGAGAGGGTGTAATGGAATGGTGAATTATGTGGAGGGAGTCAACGAGGAACAATTACTCCTGTTGGAACTAGGTTATGTAGTGAATAAAGGAATGGGTTTGATGGAGAGAAAAAAAAAAAAAAAG
This sequence comes from Nothoprocta perdicaria, assembly GCF_003342845.1. Taxonomy (NCBI): domain Eukaryota; kingdom Metazoa; phylum Chordata; class Aves; order Tinamiformes; family Tinamidae; genus Nothoprocta; species Nothoprocta perdicaria. Next base: position 1,056,791 of record NW_020455390.1, on the reverse strand, counting down.
AAACGTTTTTTGTGTCCAGGACTCTGTCAAATGCAGAGYTTGTTGTCAAGGGATGCTGTGGAAATTGAAATATAAATGGGTTGAAAGTGTTAAATTCATGGAGGATAGGTCAGCTGGTGGCTGTTGAGCAGTGCAGTGCCTGTTCAGTCTCCAGCTCAGGAAGTCGGTTCTGCTGATGGCTGCAAAGCAGGAAAGGGTGCCAGGGGAAAGGAGGCTCTGTCTGTACRCCCTGTTCTCATCATCTCCATGATTATTTTGGGAAAAAAAGAGCTGAAAAAGGGGAATGTGCATCAGGGAAGATCAGCTGGTATGAACACATAGCAGAGAATACTGAGTAAGATGAGGGAGATGAAAACCATGCGTCTGAAGTCATTCACAGGGTGATAGATTCCCCTGGCCCCAGACCGTGAGGGGCAGCCCCACATTGGGCAGCTCTTGGCCCCTGCCATGCGACTTGGTGGCTGGGGATGGCTGCATCGGGCAGCAAGGGGCATTTGGAGGCACTTGGAGGGCCTTTCTTGGCGGTGGGAGCTGCTCTGCTGCACAGAGGTGCTCGGAGGCACCGTGGGCTTGGCCCGGAGTGAAGCAGCAGCCGGAGCGTGGCGGGTGCCGGGTCTGAGAGGCAGGGACACGGGGACGGAGCCGCTCGGGAGCCCTCTGCACCGAGGAGCTGGGACTTCCCTCGCCAGCGGCAGGGAGAGGTTCATCCAGGGCTGAGCAGGCTCCACAAGCAGGGGCAGCAGCTCTGGGGTCACAGGCAGGAGAGCCCGACCGAGCACAGAGGAAACCTCCGTGTTTGGTGTTTGAGGCTGGGGGCACTCTGGTACCCACTGACGCGCTCCCGCTCCGCAGGCCTCACCGCTGCATCAGCAGCTGCCAGTCGTACTCGACCTTCAGCTCGGAGAACTTCTCCGTGTCGGACGGAGAGGAGGGCAACACGAGCGACCATTCCAACAGCCCGGACGAGGTGGCCGCCAAGCTGGAGGACGAGCTGGCCGAGAARCTGGAGGACATGTTGTCCCAGACGCCCGAGATCCCCATCGAAATCTCCACGCAGTCCGACGGGCTCTCCGACAAGGAGTGCGCCGTGCGCAGGGTCAAGACTCAGATGTCTCTGGGCAAACTCTGTGCAGACGAGCACGGCTCTGAGGTGAGTTGTGGGCTTAAGAGTTTCTGCTCCGTTCTACTCAATGATTAGAAAAGAAAAACTTAGGGAAAGAAAGGAAAAAGGCAGAAAGCTGCAAGTCCACCTAGGGAGCAATATGGTAGATGGGCCACAGTGAGGGGACTGCTGAAGTATCTGGTCTCTTTTGCACTTGGCCAAGTGAATAGACAAAAGAAGCACCAGCTAAGCTGGACAGGGTTTGCTCTTCACTTTGAGAGAAATGCTGGGAGACATTGGATCTGCAGTTGCATTATAGAGGATTAAAAAATAGCAGATAAAGTAGACAATGGGAGAGAGAGAAGTGTTCTGCATTGGACCGACGTGACAGCCTTGCCTGTTCTGCCTTGCCAACAGACTTGAGATTTTCTTTCTTTTACTGTTTCAAGCATTTGGAAGCGGGGAGGGCACAAGGCTCCCACACCATCTTTTGGTACCTCTGTCTGTGCGTTGATGGTGCAGATATTTTTCTGCCCTAGAAGTGTCCTGTGGAGCATTTTGGTAACCAAACACTGCTGTAGAAGGCCTGGCACTTGGTGGCTGTCATGCCTTGAGCCAGACCCTTCTCCAGAGGAGGGAAGAGGCCTATTTCAGGGTGCCTGTGCGCTGCTGATGTCTCTTCCTTGTGCCAATGGGGACATTTTCCAGTTTCCTGTTACAGACAGGGACACTGTGGTGCTTTTTCAGTGCAGGAAAGTTGCTCAGAACATCTTTTTCCCTTTTGCTTTGTAGAACCCGGCACAGTTTGGCGAATCAGACTGTGACTCTTCCGAAGGGGAGTGCTCTGATGCCACAGTCAGGACCAATAAGCCCTGCAGCTCTGCTACTTGGTAATACAGATCTCCCCCAAAGCTTCCTGATACTGGCATTTTGATTTCCCTGAGATTCCACTTCATTCCCCTTCACCACACTTGACAGGAAGAGAAGATGCTTCTCCTTCCCACCCCAGGAGTGATTTGCAATAACCTGAATCTCTGGAGAAAATGTCCAAATGAAATTAATTCTCTTTGAGCATTTCAATCAAGAATGGCAGGGATGTATTTTATTGAATAATCTAGTTACTGTAACATGGATATTTATTTTTTTGACATTTTAACACTTTTTACTGTAAAGAGTGGATTGTATTTATAGACACACAGACTTGTTGCAAAAAAAAAAAAAAAAAAAACAGAAAAACAAAACAGAAAAAAAAAAAAAAAAAGAGAAAGCAAGCACACACTACGGAGAACATCATGGGAGTCCTGCCGGGCCGGCGTCGTGTACGAGCACGGGGGATTCTCTTGCTGCTTTCACAGGGGACCAGGCCTTGTGGCCCTGAAGATTGGCAAACAGATCAAGAAAACGAAACCATTCAGTCTTATCCGATGAGGAAGCCTAAAAAGACCTTTCCACAAGGTAACCTGTGAACAAAGCGTGTTCAGTATAACCAGCTGGGTCATTTTTAATCAGAAGGTGGACGTGTTCCTGGAGAGAATTGGTACCGAGGTGCTAACATCCAGGGTCTTCTGAGTCACTACATCCCCAGGAATGTAATAGCGGGTTTTATTTTAGTTTCTTTTTTTCTTTTTTTTTCTTTTATTTTTTTTTAAATCAGCATTACGTTGTGAGATCCTGCAGGTGTACTCTAACCTCGTCCTCTTGAGAACTGGTGTAAGAGCACTTAACATCACCCTCGCTTCCCTCCGGCAGCGCCGCTCTGCAGTCGAGCGTGGCCGCCCCTTCAAGCTGCAGCGTTGCCACTCCCTGGTTTATTCCTCCTCTTCCCTCCTGCCCGTTTCAGTTGGTCGGAGAAAAATCAAGGGAATGGGTGTTSGTGAAGCGAGAACAGCAGGACGGGGCAGACGGTCTCACCCGGGACGGCATCAGAAACCAACGGAGAGTGCGGTGAGGGGGAAGCCAGGGAATGGAGCGGTCCCACTCCGTCTCCTCGTTCCGGTGTGCGCTCGGAAGCAGCATTGGCAGCCGCCTGCCCTTCCCTTGGTGTCGGGCTCCGACAGGAGGCGCGCGGGCAGCCGGAGCGGTGGCCGGGGCGGCGCTTCTGAGCGCCCCGTTTGTCGCCTCGGCTGGTGGCAGCGCGGCTGGCCCGGCGCGCGGCGTGGGCCGAGGAGGCAGAGGTGTTTTCGGGTAGATCTCATAGTGCCTTCCCTTCCAACACTCCTCTGCTCCATCAACCTTGCAAGAGAACAAAACCCCGAGCACGTCTGGCCGCCCTCAGCTGCCGCCCCGCGAGAGCTGCCGCTCTGCCCCGGCTCGCGCGCGGGCTGGCGCTGCTGTTGCATTGTTTACATTTTGTGTTTGAATATTGGTTTGAATTGAACTGTGGTAATTTATAGCCTCACGGCACCATGAAGGAAAATGTCTTATACAGAGAGCAGTATTGTATGAGTTAAATTATCCCATATTTTTAAATTTTTGTAGCTGGCCTACACACAGATTTTAAGTTATGATGTTATTTTATTATTTATTATCGTTTCTGTAGATCAGAAGGTGGGCTTCACCGCTAGCACAGCTGGAACGCGCTGGCTGATGCTGCGGGCCCCGGCAGGACGGGGCGGGAGCGGAGCGGGGCCCGGGCGTCCGGCGCCTCTCGCGCTCCCCAGGGATGCAGAGAGCCCTGCGGGGCGGGCATCGGGGGCCCGGGATCCCCCTTGCTCACAGCTGCCGATGGAGTTGATGCTCCCGAGGTGCTGGGGGACGGGGAGCGATGCAGAGGGGAATGAGGCTCGTCTGCATCTCCYGTTTCCTGCCCCTGTCTCGCCCTTCCACCCCAGGGCTCGTCATGGCCGATGGCAGCTTTGCCGTCGCGCTGGGGTGGACGGAGGTGGCAGGGTCCCTCCTCGGGAATCCGGAGGTGAGGGCGCAGGAGCTGGCCATGGGGCGCAGGGGGAGAGGCCTGAACCTGCATCACCGCCCGTGATGCGGGGCCCCGTGCCCGCACACGCTGCTGCTGGCGTCACGCTCCGGCCCCGCTCGGTCTAAGCGCTTTCCGTGCCCAGCTCCTCGCGCTGCCGCTTCCCGCATCGCTCCCTGTGGCCGCTGCTCTCGCGCGGTGCATCCCGAACCGCAGCCGGACATGGTCTCTGTCCGCGGTGCCGTTCCTGGCGGCTGCCGCCCTCGCAGCCACCGCTCACGTGCAGGGCAAGGTACAATGTGGGTTCCCTCTCTGGCATCCCGGCCCCCCTGCTCCGGTTCTCGTGGCTACTGACAGCTCCTGAACACTAGCCTAGATTTCCTCCCAGAGCTGAATGTTGCCTTCCCCACTGTCGTGTTCAGTAACCATTTCATCTCGGCCCAGTCCAGTAGTGTTCATCTCTCTCCCCTGCTCTGCGGATTCCTGATACAAACTTGATTTTTTTGTATTGAACAGTGTACAGTGATGGAAACAAGAATGACTATCAAAGCAAACAATGCATGGAATAAAAAGCCAGTGTAACTTCAATGCTTCTCAGGCTGGTCTGGTGCTGCAGGGCCAGTTTGTGGGGTCCAGCTGGGGCTAAAGCCACCGAGCTGCTCATACCTAATGCCCGTGGGTGGCAGCAGACAGCAGGTTGGATTGGCCTGGTGCTGASCTCAGCTGAGCTCTGTCTCCTGGGGGCAAAGGCTGTGTGGGGCGCACGTAGCCCAGTGAGCARACGGGTGTTCCTGGACCTTTGCTCTTGTCCAAGGAGCGATACTGCTGTGAGAGCTGGGGCKTGAGGCTGCAGCCTTGTCTCTTCTCTCGCAGCCTGGGGCCCTTTCCTTGCTGCTGGGAGTTGTAAAAKGGATCAAGCAATTTCTGTCAGCTCTCCATATGCCTTTGGGTCTCCCACCACGGTCCCTTCCTGGCCMGCTTGTCCACTTTGTCCTCAGAGCGGGGGGCAGAGCACTGAAACACAAGCACCAACCCCTGCGGAGCCGGTATCAGCCCTGGGGAAAGGCTGGGACTTGATCCCTGCCCACAGCTCTCCAGCAATGGGGACAAGCCCAGCTCCTCCTGGGAAACCACTTAGCTCTGCCTCTGTGTCGCCCTCTAAAGCAGCGTGGCCCAAGGACGATCTCTGATGCAGGGCAGCGATTTTTCTCCCAAGAGCAGATCACAGTGTGGAAGGTGCAGGCGCTCTGCAGCAGGCCCCCAGCACGAGCGGAGGTGGAGAATAGGCTCCTTGCTGCAAGCGCTCACCCACGGCTGAGTCACAGGGGGAAAAGTCTCCAGCAGAGCTTGCGAAAGCGCTCTCAGAGAGAGACAAACAACAGGACCTGAGATTTTTTTTTTCTTTTTACCCAAATGGGTGATATGTGGGGCTTTTTTGCRTTTTTAGGCAAAAAAAGCTGAATACTTAAGGGTATGAGAGGGCTGGAGGAATGAATAAGGGTGGGCAGGAGCTGGGAGCTGCTRCTGCTAGGATGGCAGTGGCTAAGAGCCCAGGTTTCTCAAGATGACTCCCTGGGCACTGCAGCCCCCAAGTGCCTGCAGGGCCAGAGCAGGACCCGGCGAGGCTGGCTGGGCTCTGCACCCGTGTGGTGCCGGCGCTCACAGCGCAGCAGCAGAGGCGCRGGCTGCTGCCTGCAAGAGGGAGGCAATGGCCAGGGCTTAAGGTGTCTAATCACCTTTCCCGAAGGGATCTGGCTTTTCCTCCCTTGCTTGCAATGTTGTGTGGAGTAGCAGCTCCGCTGAGCATGAGGAACATGCAGCCTTACATAAAGAGACAGGCACCGTAGCTAAAATGTTCGCAAAGCTCCTGTATAGCTCTCAGGGCACATACAGGCACAGTTACAATTTAAAAACAACCTCCTTCCACCTCCTCTTAGAYGAGAGGTATAAACCCGGCGCGTGGCCTGAGTCCAGGGCAGGGCAGCCCGTGCGAGGTCCCCACAAGCAGAGGCTGCAGCCCCTGGCGCCTGCTCCCCCGCAGCCTTCACGTGCTCTTCTTGCCATTGAGCAACGGAGCGGGCTCGTCCGCCTCCAGTTTCAAGTGCTTCTTGCCATAAYGTTTGATGAGGGTCCCCGGCACGAGCGCAGCCAGCGCCATGGCGARCAGCTTGAGCAGCGTGTCCCAGGAGAAAAGGGCATCCAGCGAGCTGATCTGCGAGAGCATGGCCCCCGTCTGCACGCAGATGAAGTTATAGGGCGTAAGACCTGGAAGAAGCAGAGCAAAAAAGGCCGGTCAGCGTCCCCCTTACCTTCCTGTGAGAAATCAGGGTTAGTTCAACCCTCCCAACCCTTTTCCTGGGTCAGACACWGTGCCTGAGATAGCAGGAGGGGGTCAAAGCCCCGCTCTGCCTCCCTATCTCAGCCCCTTACCAAGGAGGACGGAGAAGAAGAACTGCCCCACGGGGATGTTCAGGATGGGCGCYGAGAGGTTCAGGAACCAGTTTGGCGTCATGGGGAAGAGCCTGAGGAAGAGCAGGAAGAAGAACAAGCAGCTCCTGTTCTCCTCCACCTGCCGAGGGAAGCGGCCGGGGTGAGGGCTCCGTCCCCGCGGGGTCCCGTTGTCCCCGGGGGCCCCGCTCACCTTGCCCTGCAGCGCGGCCACCTGCCGCGGGCAGTAGTGCTCCAGCAGCCCCTTCCCGAAGGCCCCGGAGAGCAGGTAGCACAGGGTGGCTCCGGCGGCGGCGAGCGCCGAGCAGAGCGCCAGGCCCAGCCAGGGCCCGAAGAGGGCCCCGGCCAGCACGTTCTGCGGGGAGAGGCCGCGCTCAGCCCGCCGCCGCCGCCGCCGCCGCCGCCGCGGGGCCCGGGCCCTACCAGGAGGCTGGAGCCGGGGATGGCGAAGCTCTGCTTGTAGAGGTAAGCGGCGCAGAAGAGCAGCAGCGCGGCGCCGCCGTGCTCCCGCTCGTACTGCCGCAGCGCCTCGGCCGCCTCGCGCAGCTCCTGCACGTCCGAGGGGAAGCGCAGCGGCCTGCGGGGGGAGAAGCGGCGCCG
>NW_020455390.1:1037328-1049350 GCF_003342845.1 Nothoprocta perdicaria | reverse complement strand
GGGGCGGGGCGAGCCCGTTAGGGGCGTGGTTGGCGGCCATTAGGGGCGGGCGCGGCCGTTAGGGGCGTGGCTGTGGCTGTTAGGGGCGGGGCGAGCCCGTTAGGGGCGTGGTTGGCGGCCATTAGGGGCGGGGCGCGGCCGTTAGGGGCGTGGTTGTGACTGTTAGGGGCGGGGCGATGCCGTTAGGGGCGGGGCGCGGCCGTTAAGGCTGAGATGGTGCCGTGGTGGCGGGGACGCCGCCTGTGCCTGTTGGGAGCAGCGGCACCGTGTGTAAGCGCCCGTTAGTGAGGACACCGCTCACGGTGACCCATGTCCCCACAGGCGCGATGCCTTCCCCCCTCAAACACCGTTAAGCCCTTAGTGCCTTGTGCCTGTTGCTCCTTACACCGAGTCCCCTGGGAACGGGAGGTTTTATTTCCGCCTGACACTTCCCAGCAGTGCCACGCGAGTTCCCAGCCCTGCGTGGCTAGCCCTGCAGCCCATCTGCCTCCCAGCTCCACGGGGAAGGAATTCCAGAAAAACATCCAAGCTCTCCTCATTCCCGGTGTTCGGTCTGTGTGGAAGCTGCACAGAAGCACGAAGGTGAGTGCCGTGATCCCGCCGTGGCGGGAGAGCCCGGCCGGGCGTCAGCGCTCAGCCTCGCAGGGGATGGGCTGGAAGGTTGTCCGGGTGTTCTCCAGCAGCACCAGGTCATACCTGCACAGCTGAGCTCTGCAGCGAAAAACAGAGCCCAGCATGAAAGATTTGCCTTTTTTTTTTTTCATAGTGAAGCTTTCCAGCGCACAGGAGGTTTCTATGGAGTAAGGGTGGTTTGCAGGGCACATGGTGGGCTCCTGAGATGGTGTGAAATGCCTTTGGGATGAAGGTTCTTCCAGTGTGTTTCCATTCCACTCTATGCTTGGGAAGCAGGAGTGCCAGGAGGAGCAAGGTTAGGGCAAGCCCTCAATGCACTGTGAAGAAACTTATTATTTATCTAAGGTCAGAACTTACTTTCTTGACCAAAGGCTAAAGGGCCAGACCACATTTTACAACTTCTGAAAGCAAATTTTGCTTTCAAATAAGTGTTTGACTGTGAGGTTTGTGTGCACGTGCAAAAGGCAGGATATACCCAAGGTGTGCAGGAATTGTTAAGTGCGAAATAAATGTAATTCTTCTGGACTCAGCTAGGCCAGGACCTGCAAACACTCACTCACTTCTGTCTAGTTTGACTTGCTGTGCTCTGCTTACCTTTTGGGATTGGTAATTGATCGTAGCCTCATTTGGAGGATCCGGAGCTTGAACTTGGGGCCAATGACGGAGCCGGTGGAAAACATCACAGAAATTCTCTGTATGTTTTCGAGATCCTGGTCAAATCCAATTAGCAGAGAGATCTGGTTGTACCGCTGAAAAGCTGCAGTTGCTCTAAGGATAAAACACAAAAGGTGACACAAATTCCCTGGAGAATTAGAAACTGCTGAGGAAGGAGGATCCAGGTATTCGTGAGGCGCAGCACTCCGGTGCCTCATGGTCCCTAAGCAGGATCTTCACTGCAATTCTGCTTGGGCACCACGTGGACTAGACCCAACAGACCCCAAACACGGCTGGCCTGGAAACCCAGGTACTGTCACGGCTCGCAGGGCTGGGCTTTGCTGCCGTTTGTAGTTCATGGGCTCAGTAAGACTTACGGAATGACTTTGGATTCTGCTTTCCTCCCCGTTTCATCAGCCAACAGAACACTGAAGGTGCCTCTCCTGGTGTCTTTGTTCCACGTAACAATATCCAAGAAGTAGAGATAAACTGCGAGGGGAGGGCGACAGCACGGTAAGGAAGATGCTCCTCTCCTGGCCCATCTCCAACAGCAGGAGTGCAGATGGGCAGACAGTAGCCACCTATTTCTGAACTATAGCCTGGGAATGACACCAATAGCAGCTACCCATCTCGCCTCTGCTGTTGCTGAACGAGGCAGGACACAAAAACCACTTTACAAACAGTACTCACTGCAGAATGGCTCTTTGTCCGACGTATCGAAAAACAGGCTCGTTCCCGGGGGACTCGGTTGTGTGAAATGGCTCTTCCACCTACTGGCATAATAACCTGGAGGTGACAGCACAGACAGGAAGCAGGAGCTTGTTGTGCAGGCATAGAAGCAATTAAATGAGTGAAAATGTAAAGCAGGTGTTTAGGAATGCTGGATTGCTTTTCAGCCGCGAGGTAGTACTGCAAAAATACTCCCGTGTGCCGTAGACTTGCTCCATTTTAATTTTACTTGTGTAACTAAAGCCAACTCTGTGTATAAATATATCTGGTTAGTGTTCATCACTGATTTTAAGGTCCATCTTTCTTCACCTCTCCTAGCTCTGGTAAAGAAGGCTTTTGTTGTCCGGAATGAAAATAGTCCGCTGAGCTTTAAAAGCTCATTTCTAGAAGTGCCAGGTATCAAATTTTCTGACAGAAGGGTCTGGAGCTGTGCTGTCCCCCCAGCCTGGGATGCCACATTTTGCTTTTCTGAGACTCACCTCTCTGCCATTCCTCTCATGGTGGAGTGGCTAGTGCTGAAAACTTCTTAGAAAAAAATGTATTTTACCAGGAACATGCTCTTATCCCTCAAAATCTGCAGCTAATTCACCCCAGTTCACTGGTCCTGTGGCTTCTGCCCAAAGACGCCTTCTGTGGCTCCTCTAGCTCTAGATCCTTTGTGTGTGGATTTCTCTCTGGRTTATCATGGATGTGACCATACAAAGAGCAGGGGGACATCTCAAACCTCTTTTGCCTGCAGAGAGGCTTGTACCTTGAAAATCAGAGTGGGCAGCTACCTGAGACACGARTATTCCCGTTGCCTGGATTCACACTTGGCATCTTCCTTACCGAGGACGGGGCATGGCAAAGGCCAGTAAGTTTTGCAGCTGGTGCATTYGCCCTTGCGGTAATTCCTGTACGAGTCGCACGGGTACGCAGTGATATTGCAGCTCTTCGTCAGGGATGATATGAACAGGAAGACAGACCTCTGGTGGTCACATTTGAAATACTGCAATCCTTAGTCGCGGAGAGAGAAGAAATACTTCATTAGCAACCCTCATGCTTCAAGAAAACACGTTAATTTACTGACCAACAAGGACGCACCGATGGGCAGCCACTGAGCAGGTGAAAATGGGAAGTGCCRGGCTGTGGTGGAACTGTAAATTGGCACCAGGCTCTTCCTTTAGTGCACTCAGCCCTACCATTGTCTACYCTTCCTCTAGTCTATTTTTTAAAGTGTCTTTGGTCCTGCTGTTCCTGCAGCTCCCCACGCTCCTGCTATAGATCCTACTGCACCTCAGATGTTGTCTTGTCTCCAAGCCCAGGCATGACTGTGGGATACTGCATATCTTTGGCACAAAACGTTGCCATTTCTGCTGTAAAAAAGCTCTTTAGAAAGACATAAACCACGTCCCAAGGTCAGCAAAATAAGCGAAGCCCCTTTCCCTGTGCATTTATGGACAGGTTCCTATTTATATTCATCACCTCCGTGCCTCTTGTGTCAGGGTGCCGCGTTGCTGCTGGGAAGGGATTGCTTTGGTGCCTTCCCAGAAAACTGTTTTCATATATTTTCTAGCAGTCATGGTACTTCTGTGGCCTTCTCCTGACCGGAAATATTTTGTCAGTGTTTTTGCAATTCAGAGCTGAATTAATTACCAGAAAATATCGTCTGYGGACAGCCCGGCTGGTCAGTGCCGCCGTTGGGGTAGAAGTCTACGTGGCCTAGGGTGTCTCTGTAACCTAGTCCTGACGAAAGAAAATATGGAGGGAAGGGTTTATTAAACCATAAAACACAGGAAAAAGAGAAGCATAAGAAACCAAGTGGAATAAAACAACAGTTATTTAGCTCTTGAGTGCCCGTGTAATGCCTTTTGCCCATATATTCCTGGAGGCTTCGGCTTGTTTCCACAGCACGGGGGTTGTGGACTCTGGACGCGATGGCCACGTGGAGGTGCCGGGCTGAATGGCTGCAGGGCAGCGTGTCTGCGATGCAAACGGTGGTGGCACTGGTGGGAGTCCTGGCCGCGGAGTGAGCAAGGGAGCCCCCAGGGCAGCTACCCCGTGYTCCCCGTGCGGCTCTGGGCAAGGAGGCAAAATGCCACTCACCGTCGGTGTCCGAGTGAATGACATCGACAAACTGCGCGTCCGTGGGGTCCAGCCTCTCGCTTGGCACCTTGCCTCTGTACAAAGGACCCGCCGGGTCGAGGCCTGCAACACGGAACCGGGTGTGTGGCGCGGCTTAGCGCCGGGCGGCGGTGGCCCCGGCGGAAGGGAGGACTTACCGGTGATCCTGCCCAGTTTGCCCTTGTACATCTGGCCCACGAAGCCAGCGATGTGCGCCCCCAGACTCACCCCTAGCAGGTGGAAGGAGTCAAGTGAGGCTCCCGCGATCTGAGGTTTAAGAACACCCAGGGTCATTGATGAAGGGAGAAAAATGGCAAGATGAAATAAATAGAACTTAAAAAAAATGTTTAGTGCAAACTCAAGTCAACTTTATAGCCAAATATATTAAATAAGTGGAAGTCAAGTAACCATAAATATATTTAGATCCTGGTTTTGTATCCAGATGATCATGGGAAAACAAAAGGCTGTAAATTCTGTGTGTGTTTGTCTTGTAGCAGGAAAGCCACTGCATAGAGGTGGAAAATCAGCAGCCGTCACCTGTCTTTAAACAGTTCCTTGTGGCCTTTGCATATTGCGCTTTATATAATATTATATGTCTCTAACTTACCAACATTTCATCAATAAGTCTCTTCAGAATCTCAGCGACTCTCTTGCAATTTCTGGAAGCGTTGCTGTATATGAGCGTGGTTGCCCCCCGGTTCCAGTCCACAAGGACGATGTTCATGTCTTCTGCGGACAGCAGCAGATGGACCAAGTCAGGGATCCAGAGCGGGGGAGAGCCCGTGAGGCGGAATCCGTGGATAATGAAGGTGGTTTTCTTGGTTACATCTAGGTACTTGGAGGCTGTGGAGTTGAGCAGCTCGGCACAGTGCGGGTTCTGCCTGGTGTAGAGCATGAGCTTCACGTGCAGCTCAGTCCCTATGAGAGCGTTGCCCAGGCTGAGGCTGGTGAATGCAGGACATGGCTCCTCAGCGCCTGCAATGAGCACAGAGCGTCCAGGCTGGCACCAGCGCCAGGGCACCTCGTGTCATGTTTAGGGTTACCCTGAAAATTAGGGAGTTTTGCCACGTTGCCCTGAGGCCCTTCAGTGCAAACCAGCACCTGCTGTCAAAGGGCGACCACGTGGCTGCTCCCTTGACTCAACCCGGCATCGTTAGCGTTTCCTGTGGCAGTTCCACATGGAAGGGACTAGGCTCTGGCCCTTGGGCTTTGTTCTCCATTTTCCACAACTGCCTTGCAACACATGTGCCCTGCCGGCGTGCCTCAGTGTTAACCTGTACATTATTAACACATAGCACCCCTCCCTCCCAGAAAGGGCTGCAGGCCACCAGCAGAGCCTTCCGAGTCCAGTAATCTCCAACAGGGCAATGGCTGTGAATCACAGCGTGTCTCCTGACAGGCGTCGCTTCTGAGGGCCCTTCCAGGTTTTGYAGCCTCCCAGTCCTTCTCCTCACCTCCCTTGTTTGAACTTGGGCGGCAAAAATTTTTCCRGCTGGATTCCTAGGGATCTCCCAGGCCTTTGATGCAGTACAGTAGGTGGGATAGGTTTAGAAAACCTACGAGTGTAAGTTGTGTGTGGCTGTATCCTAAATGGTACCTCAGTCACAATTGTACAAGGAACTTCTCCTATGGAAATCGGGAGCATGGAAGTGATATAAATGCTACGTATCCCACACGTGAAATAATCTGCTCCATTGTCACAGTGCTCCTCATTACTTTGCAAAAGCCCCAGGAACTCCTAAATAAATGTGGATTTATAAACCCACATAAATAAGTATGGATAGGAAGTTGCAATTAAATCCAACTGGATATTTTAAATTGGTGTTATAAATTCAGGAATACATTTTAGTATTTGAAATCCACGGAGCCCTTCCTGTGTAAGCCTATGGTAAAAGCTGAAAAGTGAGGTGAGAGCAGTGCAAACTGCAATCTCAGCCAGGCCCTCCTTGAAACCAGCGCCCTTCGGATCAGTGGGCTCTGCTCCYGTAGTGCTTTGAGCAGAGCTCCCAAGGACAACGTGATCACAGGAGTACCCGTGACTGAGTGCCTGTCCCCTGCTCTGCCAGCTCTGCCCGCAGGCTGGGTGCGCAGACACTCCGGAGAGACACGATTCTCCTATTAGGCTGCTCATCTGCACATCTGGAAGTAACCAGCAGAAAGAGGTGATCATTTCTGCTGACATACATCAACATACATGGTGGATGTATCATGGACAATACCAAACTGAGTAGAGCAGCTGACACTCCAGAGGCTGTGCTGCCATTGAGAGGGACCTGGGCAGGCTGGAGAGTTGGGCAGAGAGGAACCTCATGAGGTTCAACAAGGACAAGTGCAGGGTCCTGCACCTGGGCAGGAATAACCCCAGGCATCAGTACAGATTAGACCTGCTGGAAAGCAGCTCCGCGGAGAGGGACCTGGGAGTCCTGGTAGACAAAAAGTTAACCATGAGTCAGAATTGCCGTTGTGGCCAAGAAGGCCAATGGGCTCCTGGCTGCATCAAGAGGACATTGCCAGCAGGTCAAGGGATGAGATCCTGCCCCTCTACTCAGCTCTGGTGAGGCCACACCTGGAATATTGTGTGCAGTTCTGGGCTCCCCAGTATAAGAGGGACATGGAGCTTCTAGAGAGGATCCAGTGGAGGGCAACAAAGATGATTAAGGGACTGGAACGTCTCTCATATGAGGAGAGACTAAGCGAGCTGGGCCTGTTTATCCTGGAGAAGAGAAGGCTGAGAGGGGATCTGCTYGATATGTGTAAGTACCTGAGGGGAGAACATAGGGAGGAGGGGGCCAAACTCTTCTTGGTGGTGGCCAGTGACAGGACAAGGGACAATTGGTGTAAGTTGAAACACAGGCAGTTCCATCTCCACGTGAGGAGGAACTTCTTCACTGTGAGGGTACCAGAGCCCTGGAAGAAGCTGCCCAGGCGGACTGTGGAGTCTCCTGTTCTGAAGGTCTTCCAAAATCACCCGGATGTCACCCTGTGCTCTGGGTGTCCCTGCTGGAGCAGGGGGTTGGACTAGATGATCTCTAGAGGTCCCTTCCAACCTCAACCATTCTGGGATTCTGTGTTACACAGCGCTCTCAGTGACACTCCTCTAGTACTAGTGTAACATTAAAAAAATACAGTTATATTTGTTTTTGATTAATAACTAGACATTGGTTTAGTTATTGCATAGTGTTATTGTAGAGCATTGTTAATCATCTTTACCACCACCGAAGCTGTAGAAATGCAGGCAGAAATGCCAGGCAAGAATTACTCCTACGCGGTGTGAGATTGCACTCATTGCTTCATTTGTTCCTATAGCTCCTGCACTGTGCAGGGAGACTTGCAGGGGAATAGGTAGTCACCAGAGCAGCCAAAACCTTCACATAAAGCAGAGATTTTGAGGACCTGGTTGGCATTTGCTCATATCTACCACAGGAAGGGTTTAAAAAGCCTTGTGGAATCTGTACCAAGTGTTTTACATTTATTTTGATTAACAAAATGAGGTCACTGCTAATTGTGGGGGAACCTGCCAGCCTCTCTCCTGGCAGGTTGGTGCAGATCCCAGGCTCCTCCAGCACACGGTAGGAAAACTGGCACATGCGGACAGCTGCTTCTGCTGGCCCTGCTCCTCGCCCTGGCAGCAACGGCRAACGCTCCCCCAAAGGCTGGCAGGGTCTTTCCAGCCCTGCCAGGAGCTCCGATGAGGCAGGATGCTGTGATCAGCTCTACCAGCAAACAAGTAGGTGAGGGGGGAGCCAAGCAGTGTCCCCTTAATTTCCTCCCAGCCCTGCCTTGGCCACCAGCTTGCTGGACAGCCCCAGGCAATTTATGCGTCTCCCTCTGCTCGTTTTCCTTATGTATAACATAGGATGGCAAATGCTAATTTCCTGTAAAAGGTGCTCTAATATCTTAGCCCTCTCTTCCCACCTCTTGTACACTCTTTATTATCTCACCGGGTTTTTTGGTGCCTTTTCACACAATCCTCTTCTATCATTTCCTTTTCCTGCAGTTCCTACTGCATAACCATCAAACTACGCAAAAATGAAATGCTAGTCAGTACTTCTAAGAATACTGCGTGTTTTCTGTTTTGTTTTCCATCCTGTGTGTTTTCCCTACAAAGCAGAACTGTAACATGACTAACAGAGCAACTTGCTCCCATGTGTCCGCTAACAGAAGGCAGTACATTTGTTTATTACTATACAGAATTATTCTCGATGGGGCTGGGAGGATATCAAATGAAGTTATGTGTTTATGAATGCCGATTTATCCTTTGCAAAACTCGCTCTGAAGTCCTTCATGTTGGTCGTAGAAGACACTGCTGACAAGAAATGGTTCTTCTCTGAGTATTTCAAACCACATTTTCAGGGTAATTGTATAGTATTTATGCAAGAGGAATGTTTGCAAAGTGAGGAAAAGAGAATAAAAAGGACTTGTAGTTTTGTAATTGGATTGCACTCATACAAGCAGTATAGTTTGCTTTGCCAAGATAAACAGTAATAGCGAAAAACCCTTCACAGAACCTTTACAATGACTGCAGAGGGTATGTTAATGTTTCAGCAAARCCCAGAAAACATGTTTTATTTGACAAAAATATTCAAAGCAAATGATTGGTTTCCTACCTGTTTTCACCCCCCCTGAAAGGTAGATGAGCATGATGCACAGCCTCAGCATACGGCCTTCCACATGGAACTTCTGCCGGCAAAAGGTTTTAGGGCTGCCACTGTTTCTTTAGGATGAGTAGGTGTCTCAGGAAYGAGTTGCTATATTATTTTTCTGCAACAGTAGGTGTGGTGAAAGGAGGAAGTCACCAGGCAAGGACTTGAGGCCAGTCTCGCGTTATACACCCAAAGCGACTGCTTAAAAAAGAGGTGAGGCACCATCTCTCCTAACAGGATTCCTCATTTGAAATATGGTTTGCCCTGGGCAGTGACTAACCAAAGACACAAGTGGTTTGGTAACATACTGTAAACAGCACTTTGAATAGATGTGTCGAAATTAAGGAAATTATTGCAGGTCTGTCTTTGGCAAAGAATGCCAAAGGCAGCAGAGAACGTAGGTGGTACCGCTCACCTGATACCCATCTGGGCAGGGCCAGCACTTGGGTTCTCAGCTCCCCAGGTGGGAGCAATGAGGATGTTCCCCCTCATTTCCCTGTCCCCTGGACTCTCCTACCCTCGGGCTCTCTCCTAAGGCMTGGGGCCCAACAGTGTCCGTGTTTTCAAATCCGTGATCTCAGGTGGAAAGCAGGTGCGACCACGTTGTGTTATGACCAAGTGAAGGTGCAAGTGTCAATTCTGTGTCCCTTTCGTGTGTCCCTTTCGGCTGGCCAGCAACTGCCACCAGGGTGATGTTCATGTATCTGGCATCCCTGCTGGAACCACATGGATACAGTCCGAGCAAGAAGTGGTGTTTTCCCTGTGGTGTGGGAGATCAAGGATGACGAATGGAAAGGCATAAAAKGGCATCAGAATCGGAGCTGGAAGAGTTAAGGACAAAACTGGGAAAATCCGAATGGCATGGAAGGGGAGAAAGGAGACAGAGTAGAGAGAGCTGCTGGACAGAAGCTGCTCCACGTGTTTTATAACTGGTTGTGGCTGCTTTGCTTAATGTTTTAATTGCAAATTCTTCTAACCTGTGCCAGCAAAGAGGAATGTGGGGAGGATCAGAACCATCTTATTGAACATAGGTGGCACCTCCCATTTCTGCTGGTGCAGGTCAGCTGAGGAGCTCCCGTTAGGGTTTGCACCTGCATAACTGCTGCTTCGTCCTGCGCTGGGCACATTAAGCTTCCTGATGTTGCTAGTTCTTGGGTTAATCCCGATTTGTAGCTGCTTTGAGTTGGGAGAAGCGGGTGCCGCTTGCCCGATGCTCACGCTGCCCGTGCCGCCGGCAGCGGGGGGCACCCAGCGCGGCTCTGCCTGTGTCCTCCTCGTGCAGCTCGGCCATCCCCGGCTTGCAGGCCAGGCGCTGAACTGCGATTCCACCATGTACTCACACAGGCTGAAGTTGGGGTTTGATCAGATTCAAGAGGATAAGCACTTGAGAAAGGAAACCCCAGGAGTCCTACGACACCTATGGGAGAAAAACTCCTATGGAGTCTGGGAGCTGTAAGTTCAAGGAAATTTTTCTTTTTAAATTTTCTTTTCCTGATGCACTGGCAAAGCAAAACTATTTCAAATCTTGTTTTTCTTCCAAACCCTTTCTCAATTTCTCTACTACTAATCCTAAACTCTGTCAAAATATTTTTTTAGCAAGTCATGCCAGTGGTGTGAAGGAATCAGTCCAACAACACTGAACCATGCAAGACGAATTTGCTGATTGCAAAAGACACTTGAGAAGCAGAGAGAAATTGGGAGAAGGAACACAGAGGCCCTTGCCTTCTCTGCATAAAAAGAGGTAACAACAGCCATAGCTTGGCCCCAYGTGCTTCCTCCCTTCCATGCTCCTAACAGCTTTGTGCCTCTTGGACTGGGCAGAAGCTGTGTGTTTTTTAGGCAGTGGGGTGCAAGGCAACACCCTCCCTGCTGGACAAGGCTGTGGGAAAGGCACCTTTAGCTCCATGAGCTGAGTCGCTGCTGTGGTTGGTATCAGGCAAACTAATAAAATAGGTGTCGTGGGCCAAAAGCAACCCAGGGGTAAGAAGCTGCACATCTCATCACCTGCCTTGCATATTCCTGCCACTTGTCTCATTCCCTGCCTTTTAACAACCCACTTTGTCCTCTCCTGGGAGTGCTGTCTCTAGGAGGAGGCAGCAGTTTCACAGCTTCCCATGCAAGAAGTAGGGAACTAGGGACCTGTCTGAATTAGGACAAATACACTGGCTTGAAGGACCTCCTACTTAGTGCAGATTAGAGTGTCTCATTGCAGCCTGCAGGCTGGCGGGCACRCTGAGGACATCGCTGCGGACATGCCATCCTCCAGCACCTCACATCCCGAGGCAGCTCGCACCACACTCCCCTCCGTTCCATTCCATCTCCCCTCCTTTCCTCCTATTAACCAGCCATACAACATCCCTCACCACTAATTAAAGATGGTAACAAACCATTTTTCTGTTCCCCCTCAATGAACTCCTAAAATGAGCCCCCCAAATAACAGGGATCCTTCTGGGGTCACGGGCCTTCGCAGCCATCGGCGCTCCCRGCGTGCGCTTTGCAAGGAACAAACAACTCCCGACAGTAAAAATCATTTCTTTGATTGCATGTAGAAAACCAACGAAGATCAGAATCAGCACCAACTTAAAAACAAGTTAACAGAAGATACGAAATAATTGTGTGTTAMGTAAACAGAAACATGCTGACACCAGCTTCGAGGCTTTAGGTATCCGTAGYTATTTCACATTGATTATAGATGCAATTTACACTGTCTTCCATGGCTGCGAGTGGAACAGTTAACTGAGCACAAGGCTGTTTCGGCAGCCTCGTCTCCTGCTTAGGACAGCGCTGGGGGCCGAGCAGCAGCTCCCGGGTCTCCCCGCGGCTCGGGGAGCTAGTTTCCCGGCGGGGGGACGTTTTCATGCAGGTACTGCAGAGCCAGGTCCGTCCACTTCATTTCTTGCTCTTTCACCGACTCGGTCGTGCCGCCGTTGTCTTGCTCGGGTTCGGGAAGCTCGTTCTGAAAACAGCAGAAAAGGTGCAATGCGCTCARTACGTAATGAGCTCCCTAGAGGGAGGCGTTCTTAATTACTGACACTAATTAATACGAATACAGAGGCGAGCCCGGAGGGTGCACCCCGGTAATACGCCCGGTGCACAAATAAAGCCGCGCTGGGGGCTAGGGCCTCGCCTCGCCTACCAGCGGGATGGCCACGTCCTCGTAGGGCAGCCTGTCCTCCCGCCACGCGTCGTCGATGAGGTCCAGGATGCGGCCGTCCCGCTGCACCTCGCTGTCCATGCTAGGAGCGCGCGCGGGCCGGCCC
>NW_020455390.1:995536-1037151 GCF_003342845.1 Nothoprocta perdicaria | reverse complement strand
CCGGCACCGAGCGCCGGTACCCGCCACCTGCCGCCTCCCCGTCCGTCCCCGTCCCTTCAGTGCGGAGCAGCCCCGCTGCGCGCCCAGGAGCCGCCTCCCCGGAGCCCGCGCGCTGCTCCGGAGCCGCTCCGGTTATTGCCGTGGCCTTAGAGGCCAGAGGCGCCCGCGAGCGGGCAGGGCTGCATTGACGGACACGTCCGTGCTGAGCCGCAGCGGCCGAAAGCCRTCATGAGCTCTGCGGGCTGTTAGGCTGGCTTGTAGTAGAGACCGAGCTCATGGTAGGGGCTTTGAATGCCGCTTGTGTATGAGATGTTTTCTCCAAAACAGCAAATACGCCCTCGGAGGCGGCTCTTGGGCCTGGGCTTCCTCGGGACGCCCGGAGGTCCCGGTGCGCCGAGCCAAGCGGCTCGCGGAGCACGGGCTCCCTTTGCTGCCGCTCCCCTGGGCAGCAGGTAACGCCGCCGAATCCTCCCACGCTCCCGGCGCTCACAGCTCCAGCCTCTGCGTTTGTGGGAAGATCTTTTTCCCTTTATTTGGCCTTGTAAATCCGCGAGGGTGCCCGCTATTCTCCCCCGTACCTGKGCACCCCCGCTGTATCGTGCTGTTGTGTAAACTTCCTGCAGGGTTCAGTTGTGTCTTCAGCGGCCGGGCAAAGGAACCAGCTTGCTGCCTTGGTTGACCTCTGCTTTGTGTTTGCTCTCCTAGCTGCTAACGCCCCCGGGATTTGGGGATGGAGGCTTTGCTGGAAGGAATGCAAAGGCACGGCCAGGGGAGGTATGTACGCAGCACCGTGCTCTGTCCTTCAGGCTAATCGCACTAATTCCCCTTTGATTTAAAACCAAATCCTCTCATGCCAGCCGGGCAAAACTTCCATTGCTCACATGCGGTCTTTGCTGTTGGGCTGGTTAGTGCAGTGGCCTTGAGCTAAAATGGAAACAAAGTCACTGGGTGAGCCGGCTTCCCGGTAATCCCGCTGTCTGATACCGTGGCCCTGTTGCTATTTTTATGTGTCGTCTTCCCTAAAAAGTCTACCTCCTTTTGTTTTTAAAACCCTCCTTGCCTTCTAACACCAGGAGCAGGAGCAATTAAAAGGGAATAAGTATCTCTGTAAGAGCCCTGTCAGGTTAATGAGATGTGCCGTTGCTGCCTGTTTTTATTGGAAACATCTGATTATTTCTTGAGCACGCTGGCACTGTAGAGCGCTGTTCAGCTCTGAAGAATCCTTCACTCTTTGTCGTGGGGGAAAAAAATCTAGATTTTGGATCCCAGAGAGACTGCGCTGTCAATAATGGGAGAGAGAAACATGGCTTTATATGTTAAGCAAGTGTGAAGCAAACATCATTGAGGTGGTTTTTCAGAGATGTCTTTGAGAAATTGAGCCAAATTTACTGATGCCGTGTGTTTCCTCTGCAAATAGCTGTTAGCAAAAACCAGGCTTAGACTGAACTTTATTTTAGCAGTTGCTGAGAAAGAAATGTTCTTGCTCTGCATAAAGGCTGCTAATTTTCAGTAACTCGCAGGGCAGGCTGAACTTCAAACCCAAATGATTTTGGCTCCTTTAAGAACTATTTCTTTCCCTATTAAACCACCCGTCAAGTTGCACAGGCTCTGGGGGAACAGAGACGYTTCGATCCCTTAACCTATTGATTTCCATTTCTTCGGAGCGCTTCCCGTTTGACAGGCAAATTAAAGGGGTAAAGATCATCATCGAGTTCCCTGCCCTCTAGGGCTGCATCTTGCAAGCCTTAATATTGTCCCGGGCTTAGCAGCTCGTGAAGTTGGAGAGGAGTTAGCTGAATTGGCTCCAATAATTACTGCACCAAATTAGAAATCCTGCAGTCGCTGGGGAGCTGCTGGCCCCAGTGGGTTGCGAATGCTTTATTCTTCATTAGCATCCTGTCATGCAGCCCCTTCCATTTAGGATTTTGTTTGCATTTGTGATAAACTTCTATTTTCAGGAGCTGATCGCTTGGCTGTAAGAATTCTCAAGTGGCTGGAAGTTGGTATAAAATGTCTCTGCCTGGAGAGCAATTAAGAAGATTAGAAAATATGGATAAAATCTGGTCCTTTTACTTAGATAACGTGTAGTACGAAGACAAAGGGATAAGTGTATGTAGGTGCTTGTTATGCCTCTAGGATTAAAAGGGAACAAAATGTCTGTATGTAAAGTGTGTAGCTCATTTGTTCTGGTTGGGATTTAAGAAGTGTGTTGGGTGGCACCTGCTTTGGGGCTTGAACAAGTTCCTTCTGTCCCCGCAGCGGGTTCCTGACGTCGTGCGAGGCCGAGCTGCAGGAGCTGATGAAGCAGATCGACATTATGGTGGCCCACAAGAAGTCCGAGTGGGAAGGACAGGCGCAGGCCTTGGAGGCTTGCTTGGACGTTCGGGAGCAGGAACTGTGCTCGGCCAGGGCTGCTTTGGAGGAGAAGCACAAGGAGGTACCGCCTCAGTTCCCCGCCGCCTGCTCAGCGTGGTCCCTTGGGTTTTACAYGTTACAATTCAGCATGAGGGCTGCTGTTGACTTTGCATAGAAGTGTGCTGTGTGAAAGTTATCATTTTCTCAGAACTGRCTTTTTCTTTGTTGTTTAAAGTTGAAATACGGTGTTAAATTTTGCCTATAGCTGTGTTAAGGGTAACAAGATCTTATAATTTGTGTTTTCTCTAGGCCTTTTTGAAATATTTCTTACCATCAGAAACATTTATGTGAAAAAAATTAACTGTAAGGCATGGTTAAAATCACTACAAGAGCATATTCATGCTTTTGGTTTATTTGTAGGATTCTTTTTTGCTATTATTTCCTGAAAGCCTATTGTCTATTACTTGTTTATTGGATTTTGCAGTCTTTTGGGCCTGCAATTAGAAAGGTGGCTCTCCTGTGGGTAGGAGAAGGACAAGAAGAAGGTGAAAATGAGTCAAGGGAGCCTTTAAATCAATATAACTAAGTCCTCCCCATGAGTTTCAAAGCCCCGCTCAGCTGTAGGTGTYATTTCAAGGGCTCTGCTCCACCTGAGAGCATTGAGGTCACGCCATGGGTCTCGTTTGTCCATAGATACTTTATAACCTTAATGTGTAATCTATGACCAATTTGATGGAAAGGCCACATGCAAATAGCCAAAACAAAAGCCAGGAGGTGGATGGGTCAAAGCCAAAGCTCTCGTTTTGTTTCTCTGCCTTCCCATGCCTTTCTTTAGGTGGGCATGCTGCGGCAGCAGTTGGAAGACACGGAAAAAGCCAAACAGGATATGGTTAGAGAATACGAACAGCAGCTGAAGAAATTTCAAGAAGAGGTGAGTTTCAGAAAAATAGTCTGTTTTTTGATCTGATTTTCAACCTTGCCGTTCTTTTAAACATTACAYTTGTACAAAAGAGAGATGAGTGCAGACAAAATAATGGTTTTTGCTCYGGTAGCCGTGTTTCTCTTGTGCTGGAGGACCTTGGTAGTGAATGAGCAGCTGCTGGGGTGGGAAGCTGTAATAAATGTATTGTTGCAGTTTTCGTCTGCACCAATGTACGGCCAAAATTTCCTGCAATTTCCCACCCTATTCACCAAAGAGCTTTTGCTCGAGTTGCCATGGGTACAGGAAGCAGCAGTTGGTTCCCTCAGCATTGCAGAGAATTACAAAAGAGTGATGGTGAGCCTGRCCTTGATCATGCGAGGACAACGTGAGATGTGATGGATAACACAATCTCACCTGCTTTTTACCCCTGTTTATTCTTTCTTTTTGGTGGGGATTAAGRCCTGAGCTGTGTCTCTTTGCCCGTCTCCACCTGCTTCTCAGGAGCAGGGAGTTAAATAGCAGAGCATGGACCTGCTTTCTCTGGAGGGCTTGGCTTAGTTCCTGCTCACTGTAAGACATAAGTTAAACTAATTTTGCAGTTTCAGCTTTGCTGGCAGAAGGCATCTGTCCTCGTTTAAAACACCTTATTGCTCAGGATGATTAACTGTCCTCATTCATTAGGTGTTCCCAGGGGAATCGGAGGTGAGCTGTAAAGCAAAGCTGAGATGCATTGGCAGGTCTGCCCAGATTTCTATAGTGGAATTATTATGTAATATTTGGCTGATTATTTACTTCAGTTAAAAACTGAAGTATGTGTTGGGGCCAAAATTGCAGCATGTTGGTATTTTATCAATGGAGTTTCACATTTTCCTCAGTCTCTCTTTGCGGGGAAGTTCCTCCTGCTTCAGATTACCACCGTTACCAGTAAATTGCACGTGCAGCGTCCAGCTTGGTTTGTTACAGGGATAAATCAGTACCTGCAGCCTTCCTGGGTTGTTTGAAACACAAGGATATTAATTGTGAGCCTCTGCGCTCCCCTTGCACATCCCGAGTCTTTGCTGCCTCAGGGCTCTGGAGCAGCTTCAAAGAAGAGAAGTCAGCTTTGATGACCAGGCTGTGGGGCTGTGAATTGAGAGGCCTTCCCTCAGATGTCATTTCTTCTTTCACAGCCATCCTCTTCYTCTGTGCACGTGGCTTCCTTTATCAATAAAACGGGAAGGCTGATTCCTCAAATTCCCCTTGGCATCCTGCGGTCACTGTGAAGCGTGTGGTTGACCTGAGCAGGACACAGCAGAGGAGATAGCGAGGACAAAGGACGTAGGACATAACTCAAAACTGCCTGTTATGTCCTGTGCAAAGGACATAAATCTGCCTTCCCCGGGGGCCCTGCCGTGGTGGGGAGGCATCTTTGGAGAGCACAGCACCACCCTTAGCTGCCCGAGCCTCCCTCTTACCCATTTTTTAGGCTTAATACTGACGAGGCAGAGGGTTAGTTGGAGCTGCTGGTGTCGTGGCTGAGCGCGGCGCTTTGCTCCTTGTTTGGCCAACGTGGCAGTTTTTGTCTTTGTGTTGGATATAATAGTTTACATAAATAGAAGTCTTCATTTGCAAAGCACGTGGCCTTGAATTGGGGGAATTGTTTGCCTCGAGGCATTTTGAGTGCCTTTCTTCCAACTGCTATTTAATTCCTGCAGCACTAGACTCGAACAGGGTGGTTTTATTCACTGCCTTCCTTGCAGCTGGCCAGGCTGAGGAGGAGCTACGAGAAGCTGCAAAAGAAACAGCTGAAAGAAGCTAGAGAACAAGGGGCCAAGAGAGAAGAGGAGGAACAGCTAGAAATGAGCCGGCTCACCAGGAAGCTGGAGGTGTGTTGTTAGAAAGCAAACGCTGAGCAGGGTCCAGGGTATTGACTGCTTGGGCTTCCATGAGCTTCCATGGAATGCTCCACTGGCAAGTGGACACTGAATCCTCATTTAAAAACAAAAAAACCTTTGGCCCTTCCAGGTTAGTTTTTCTCAATGGCTTGTGTAATAGCGGCTGGGTTTTGCATTGGGGCCTGTAGGGACGTAGGAGAATTCMTGCTGCTGTTCTTGAGCTCAGACTAAATAAAAGGAAGAAGGTGCTGGAAGAATAATTAATTATGTGAGCAAAATGACTT
Source organism: Nothoprocta perdicaria (assembly GCF_003342845.1). Taxonomy (NCBI): domain Eukaryota; kingdom Metazoa; phylum Chordata; class Aves; order Tinamiformes; family Tinamidae; genus Nothoprocta; species Nothoprocta perdicaria. The sequence continues at coordinate 1,031,716 of NW_020455390.1, read as the reverse complement.
GCAGTGTGAAGAGGTTGTCATTTCACTGCTCTGAGGGGAGGGAACCACATACCCAGCTCTTTTTCAWCTCCATCTCATCTTTTAATCTTCCTGCCATGCTGAGCTCAACTGCACCCAATTTTCTCCAGCGCTACCCTTTAGTCGGGGCTAACAAACACATCTGACTGATGCAGAGTCCAATCTCTGGATCAAAGATCAGCATTAAAAATCCATATTTCCTGCTTGCCATCTTAGTGATTTCAATAGCAGCCTGTGCAGAAGCTGGAGCMAGGCTGAGCTGTTAAAGTGCTGACTGCAGCCTCACGAAGCTGCCCCRGAGTCTGCTGGTGTTTAATGGTTGTAAACAGCAATAATTGACACCAAAGTTTTAATTGGGAGGGAGGAAAACGAGAGGGTCTTTGTGTTGCTGAGCTGGTGCACCGAATACCTGGATAACAGTGTGCCCCTTTCCCGCCGGGAGGAACAAGCCCGGGTGCCACCTGGAAGGGGCCGCCCTGTTGGGTTGGGAAGCCGGCGCTCCCAGCCGCCACCGCTGTCTTTGCAGGAATTCCGTCAGAAATCCCTCGCGTGGGAGAAGCAGCGCCTGCTTTACCAGCAGCAGGTGGCATCCCTGGAGGCGCAGCGGAAGGCCCTGGCCGAGCAGTCCGAGCTCATTCAGGTACTGGTTTGGCTGGTGGGAAAGGGGCAGAGATGTGCAGCCTCTGGGGCTTGGATCCCGCTTAGGTTGGACTGAAGTGACTTTCAGTGTCCTGGTGGAGAAAGCCCTGCTCGTAAACTCTGCACGGAAAAAAGATGCGGAGTCTGTTGGTGGAGGCTGGGTGAACGTGCCCCGGCTTTGCCCTCGCTTCCTGCTGCCCTGTTGACTTGTGCCAGTAGTACAAGTGGCAGCAGCAAGAAGCTGGTGCGAGAGAGCAGACCACAGCACAGGACACTGCAGAATAGCTGTTACCTCCTGCCRTGTCGTTCAAAGCTGCATACCTGACGGCAGCTAAGTTTAGCTTTGGGGTCCAGCTCAGGCATTGGAAAAYGCTTTCCCCTCCCACCAGATATCTCCACAAAGCGCCAGAACAACAGCAATTTTCAGCCCCCTGCCCCACTTTCCCCCTCTCTTGCTGCTCCTGCACAGCTCGGGGCTCAGTGGGTTCATGGAGCCACGCGGATTGATGGAGAGCACGACCCTGAAGTGCCCCTGGCACCACCACAGCAGCCGCTGATAAGAAGCCCTTGCTGGGGGCTTTTCCTTGCTCGGGCTCCYGAGCTGCTCTCGAGTCAGGGTCCCCGCGAGGAGGAGGTGGTGATGACAGGACTGCAGTGGCTGACGCGAGCAGATCCGCACAGGCAGAGGGAGCCTTGGAACAGCAGGTCTTGCTGCTCCGCTGCCTTTGTGTCGCTGATAGCTCAATTGTCTGAGAGCAGATGTGTCCTTGGGGCGCGCTGGCTGCTCTCACGGCCACTCTCTTGCTGTGGAGCAGAAGAGCAGAAGTCAGGAAGACCTTTCCCCAGCAGCGCAGGCGAGTTCGGCGCGTGGTCCCCATGAGCAGCCTCCCTGAATCCTCCCTTTCCCTGACGAGCTGAGTGTGCAGGAACTGCCTCYCTCTCCCACATTTCCATGCTTTTTATCCGCTTGGTTCCCGCTGTCTTTTGGCATGAGGTCACGTGGAGCTGGCTGACCCCGGAGTGCGAGTGAGACAGCATGGATGCTGTCTCAGTGCAGGAAGAAATACGCAGGTAGTCCGGCCCTCTGGTTTCTTGGGCAGAAAAAGAGCTATACTTCAAATTCTTGCCATGCTTGATTACATTTTCTGACTCAACTATTCAGATAATGAAAAGGCTGTAATCAAAATTATACCATAGTCTTCCAAACACGCAGCTCCTATAGTTTTCTCTGTTAAGGGGCATTGTTTGCTGGGTGATAAATAAGCAAGTGCTAATTCTGAGGCTGACAGGAATTGCTACTCTTAGAAATTGATAGCAAAGCAGTACTCAAATACTTTGTTTCAGCTTTTAAAAAATACAAGCTGCTGCACAAAAAGGGTAGGTACAAAGTAAATTTTCTTAGAAAACTGTGCGAGTTGGCTTGTTAAAAACTTCATGAGGTAGCAAAGTGTAGAGAAATGCTACGAAGTAAAGCATTGTGCCTGTAAATAATAGTGCTGGATTGTTTTTGTTTGCTAGTCACACGTTCCTTATAACTACTACACTTTTTTTTCTTGTCTTCTATTAAAAGGATGAAGTATTGAAAGGCAGCATTCTAGCAGGCTGTTAGAAGCAGAGATTTGCTGCATAAAGCAAAGTATAATCGACTACTGCACTCTGTTCAGCTCCTGATTTGTTAGATGCTCTCCCTCCCTCTCTCCCCACCCCTTGTGCACCAAGAACTGCTTGCTGTCCTTGTGTGGAATTCATGGTTGGATTGTCTCCAGCTTGTGTAGGATGCCGGCAAACCTGCTAACGTGCTGTTGTCTCCCCAGTCTTGGCTTAATGGTCAAAACCAAAAACCAGGCAGCGCTCTTCTTGGTTCACACCTGGGCAGCTTGGGCTATTTGAGTGAGTCCTCTTTTCCCAAATCCTGCCTGAACSCTTTGGAGCTGGAGGGACCCCTCAAATTTATTGTTTTTAATTCTGTTGATCTGGGAAAGCTTTACCCATCTTGTAACCCTGAGACAATTCTTCCCCTAGCTCCCCGATTGATAGATTTGCTTGTTCYGGGCGTGATTTGCAGAACAAAGAAATCGGTGTCGAATCCACGCGGTTTTGCTGCGCGGGGCTTTGTGTAGTTTAGCTTTAATCCCCACCCGTTGCTGTCAGCAGACTCAGCTTGCCACTCGGAAGCAGATGCTGGAGTCGGTGGAGCTGGCAAGCCGCTCGGAAATCCAGCACTTAACCAGCAAGCTGGAGAGGGCCAATGATGCCATCTGTGCCAATGAGCTGGAGGTGGAGAGACTTAACATGAGAGTGGACGATCTCACTGAGAACAATCGGATGATCCTGCAAGATCAGCAGAGAGTTCAAGAAGAATTAAGGCAATCCAAGAAAATGTTAGAGGTCAGTGGAGGAATTGTCAGGGACCTGAATCTAAAGCAGGGCCTCTGAGAAGCAGCAGGAAGGGCTGTCATCCCAGAACTCCTGTCTCTCTCTAGAGCCTTTGTGAAATTCCAGGTTGTCCTCTAAGCTGACAGTGTGGTACCTCTGTGGTGCTTCACAGCATTCCCCAGTGTTTCTTAAAAATGTGATCAACTTCTCATCTCATTATAATAGATTTTTCTCCCGCCTTGCAGCACTCATTGCCTCTCCTCCTTGTGCAGGTGTTACAGGATGAGAAGATGGAACTGAGAGCCACCTTGCAGTCCCAGGAAGATTTCATTGACAGCTCCAAGCTGCATCAGGAGCAGCTGCAGAGCGAGCTGGCCCGGCTCAGCGAAACCCTTTGCACTAAAGAACTTGTCATCAGGTAGTCCTTGCACTTGCCTCGTGCCACCCCTGTGCTTCTCCTCTCGTGTTACCTGGGTGTTCCAGTCAAGTGACAGAGGCTTTTCCGGGGCCCAAGTCCATCCGTACTGACATCAGTGAGAATTCCCAGCAGTTGAATGATGTCAGGTTAGGGTGTTGGTGACGCGGTGGCAAAGTCATCCCAGCCTTCCCGGTCTGCAGTGGCAACATGCGGACGCTAGAGTGTTCTGGTGACCGTGCCAGAAGTGTAGATGTGATCAGGTGCTTCCTTCACGTGGTCACTGGGTGCCTGGGAATGGCAGAGCCACCAAGGTGAAGAGGGGCTGTAGTCCTGCGTGAGCCTGGATTCAAACAGGGGGCTGTCCTGAGCTCACGTGTTTGTGTGCTCAGAGTGTGCACAGGTGTCACCTAGTGTTGGACTACAGATATTTCCAGGGAACTGTGAGAAAACACTTAGGTTCCCTGTATTAGGGACCTCGGGTGAGATGTTTTTGTGTTGAGATTGAAGCCTGTGACTCTGTGCAGGGCCTTGGAGGAGCGTTTGCAGGAGAGGCCRGTGTCTTCTCCAGGGCTGGAGCATCTGCTCCTGCAGCTGGATGTTGCCCAGAAGAAGGAGCAGCACTTACAGTCGGAGGTGACTCATCTTGAGAGCAGGTAGCTGACTGTTTAAACTTAATAAATACAGGTTATTATGTATTACATTATGCAAGTTCGCCAGACCCTCGGATTTCTGTAAGCTTATTTTGAATATCAAAGGGCTAAAGAAATCAAATGCTTTTCATTTTGAAGTTTCATAGTGAGACTTTTGCTAATGGGTTGCTTTTCATTGTGTACTGTGGGTGGTTTTGTTTTGTTTTAGCTTGCTTAGGCTTAGCACCTTCRTCCTTAATAGATTAAGGAGTCTCTGTTAGCTGATAGAAACCAGATCTAGACCTTCCCCTTGAAATGAGGGTTATTAAAAAGTTCTTTTCTCCGAGGTTGTGGTCTAGATTAATATTTGCTGAGGAATTTGGTAACTTTATTATGGTAAAGAAGCAAGAAATCACGGTATCTACTAGATCTCGTTCATCATCTTTTTTGGAGATGATTTTGGTCCACAGACCCAAAGGATTGGTAAGGAACTCCTGCATTAGAGTCTAATTTCTCTTATGACAGSCCCCGGAGCCTGCTTGGATGATCAAAGGTCCTTCTGACCATATTCTCCTCTTGAAGAATTCTAATCTCTAGCTTTGTGTTTGGCATCCAGCCTGGTGTCTTCAAATGCGAGGTGTGTGCAGCTGAGTGAAGAGCTGGCGGAGAATATCAAAGAGCTGCAGTCCATGGAAGAACATCACAGTGACTCAAAGGCAGAGATTAAAAAGGTAACGTGTCTTTGTTCCTGGGGAGCGGGGAAGGCGCCCATGGAGTCAGCGAGGCAGAGATCCCTTGGTTCAGTTTTTCAAAATACTTGTAAATCTTCAGCAAAATAAATGGGTTTGGGTGGTTGGTGCTGCTGGCTAAGGGAAGGGGAGGTATTTTCTGTACGTTGTTGTGCTGTGACAATGCTGAGTAAGCGTGTGCAGTGCCTGCCAGAATAATGTCTGTTCACCTCAAAAGGAACATGAGAGAAGGGAAGGTACAGCAAAAGATGACCTCGAAAGGTTGGAGTTGCATTTGTACAAGGATAAATTGTATAAATCGCTGGATAGAGTAGGACTTAACATGCTGGAGAGGAGATAATTGAATATSCAGAAAGTGAAATCATGTGGATCATGGAGGTAAATAAGGAATGATTATTCCCTCTTGTGATGCAGAGATAAGTTATCACCAAATGAAGCTATGGAAACAGAGGTACATTTTTTACCCTGTGCCTAATTTTTACCCTGTGCCCTGTTACCTAATCCGTGGAGATTTGCCATGGGTAACTTGGAATGCTGCAAGTTAATATTGGTTCAAAAGGTTGGGTACATTTTGTGGCAGAGAAATCTATTCAGGGCTATTTAAAGATTCCAGGTTGGATGGCAGAGGGATGAATTGCAAGGGGATATAATGGAAGCACCACGGTGCTCACCCAGTGCTTACCTCTTGCCTCAGTTTTCAGTTGCTGCCAGTTGAGACAAATGTGAGCTAAAGGGAACGTGATTTGATCCATTACGTGTCGGCTCAAGTTCTGCACAGTGTGTAACTTGCATCCTGTCTCTGACGGCAGTTTATGGTGTGGAAAAGGGACGGATGAAGTGGTTATCCATCAGGAAGGACAAGCGTGCACGGGAGGATTGTTACAGAGAGTTTTATTTGTTTGCCARTGCTTGGATTTCGCATGACCGTGTCCGATGCGTTTGCTTGCTTGCTGAGGCATCTTTTAAAACCTCTTGGGTGTGTGTGTCTTCCCCCAGCTGAAAGAGCAACTCTGTCAAACTGAGCAAACGCACAGCAGCGAGCTGGAGGGCATGAAAAGGGAAATCTCCAAGTTAACACAGGAGCTGCACCAGCGGGACATCACGATCGCGTCCAAAAGTGGCTCCACGTCAGACCTGGAGCAGCGGCTGAGGACAGAGATCGAAAGAGCAGAGAGGAAGGCCGTGGAGCACAGGGTAAGAAATGCAGGAGCTTTGCACTGCCTCTCTGAGAGTGGGAGGGCTTGCAAAACATGCTGCTTTTTAGCGATGCTAATAGCTTCCCTCTGTCTTCAGTCTTAGAACAAAGACTTTGAAGAGCCTCCTAGTGAAATCCTCCTATTTATGATGTTTGTTATGGCTGTGTCGCCTCTTCTTCTTTCCAGACCYGTAACTTTGGCAGTCTTGCAGGTTTCTTTGACACAGCTCAAGGATAACTAGGTCACATGATGGCATCTTTGAAAGCTGAAAGCAAATGACTTTGCACAGTTGCTTGTATGGTCTCTCCTACAGACTTGCAGGAGTAACAGCACAAAACCTGTGTTTAAGGTGTAGTTAGGCTTGAACCAAGGGTGGAACATGGTTGTAGGGGTGGGTGGGGAGGGTGTTGTGTTTGTGGCTGTTTTGGGGGGGTTTGTTTTGGGGTTTTTCTTGAGCCTTTGTTTGCCTCTGTCTCGTCAGGTAATTCTGGTTCAGCTGGAAACCCTGAGGCTTGAAAACCGTCACCTCTCAGAGATGCTGGAGAAAATGGAGTTCGGGATGGTGGAGGTATATGCATTAGGGCACAGAGGTGGGAAGGGGCTAGCACCCTTTTCCAAACCTCCCAGTGCCAGGTAAAATGGCCAGTTTGTAAGGAAAATAAGGCTCAAAAATACTGAGTTTGGAGTGGTGTCGAAATGTGCCAAGTTTCCAGGGAGCTGCCGTGTGCAGGGAGCCTGTGGCCAGTGAGCTGGAGGAAAAGCACAGCTTTCTGGAGGGCTCATTTGAGCCTGACGTGACCTAAAGATCGTTGCCTCCTGCTTGAACTGCCAAGTGGTCTTGTAAGTCACTGCCTGGCTTGTAAAAGCTTGTTAATGAGATGGAAACGAAGCAAACTGCTTAAAACAAAACAAAAACAATCCTTCCACACACACACACAGCCCCAAGGCCCCTGTGAGGCTGCCTTGGTAGGGTGCGAGAACAGCTCATGCTGCAGATGCTGGCTAGGTTTTTCAAATGCACATTGGAGAAGTCCGTAAATACAGCTGGGAGGAGAATGAAATAAGCATCTGATTAGAACAGAATGTGCAAAAAAAAAAAAAAAAAAAAAAAAGTGGGAAGGTGACAAGCATAAAGACAGTGGAAAATTGTACCTACCTGACCTAGTAAGGAGAAGAGATGGGGAGGAGCAAGTTGCTCTCGGTTTCCAAAAAGAGAGGGAAAAAAGTCATGTTTCTGCCAGTGAAAGTTGCTTGGGGCAGACTTGTGAAATTGCATGATGTCTAAAATAGCCCATGAAATTCTGGAAAGGCTTGGGGACAGCAAATCAGAGTTGCAGACTCGGCAGGGTAATTTTAGGGCAAGTTTGTCTCAAAAAAATCTTTACCCTGAGTGTAGAGGACCCTCCGTTCCCTGTGTCAGTGTGGAAATATCCTGCCTTTATGAAGGGGTATGGCTAATCCAAGCTGGGGAGATGAATGTGCAGCCTTTGCTAGTTACCACTCCAGGCCCTCCCCAGGTTGGGTGAGGGGATCTGGCAGGATTCTAGGGAGCAGCTTTGTGGCTAGATCAGGTGAAAGGCAGTTGCCCAGTGAGGGTGGTGAYGTCTCAACAACAGCTAAGGCGCTGGAGCAAGTGCTTCTCTGCATCCCTGCGAGGTGTCTGGTGGAAGGTGTGACTGGGGGCACTGAGGAGTTGTTCAGACTTGCACCTTTTCTTTGGGTGTCACCTGAGTATCCCCAGCTTTKGCTCTGAGGCTTCCCCCTCATGACAGGAGAAAATCCTGGAGGAGTTTGAGGTCAGCTAGTCCATCGCATTATCCCAACRGCAGAGACAGGCACCTCTGAGTTACTCTTGGTCTGTGTTTTTCTGAGTTTTTTTTAAAAGTATCTAATGAGGAAGGAGACTTGCTAGGCAAATTAACACAGCCTGTATGGATATAGACACAGTAAGGCATGTATAATTGATTTGCTGCTAGAAAAGCCTTAAAAAAATGCCAGTTAATATAGGATATGCCTTAAGGAATCACTTACCAAATCTGCTCTGGATTTCCCTGTGGTGTCTTGTAAACAGAAGTTTTGACTTTAGCCCTTTGCTCTCTCTCTTAGGGAAAAGAAGTCACCCTGAGAGCTCTCAGAGAAGGCTATGCTGCTGAATTAAGCAAATTAAAATCTGAGAACCAGCAATTGCAGAAGGATCTAGCAGAGGCTCGAGCGAAACTGCAGCCCTCGACTCACGTCTCCCAGGATGAACCTCAGGTCACTGTTCAGCAGATACGGAGTGAAGAGCCCGAGACCAGGACTGCCCAGTACAGGTGAGTGTTGTGGGACCCGGGAATTCTGCCTTCTCTTTAGGGAAGAGAAGAGAAGGCAAGTGGCCCTGTGGGTTTCTGATGCCATGTGCTTTGTGTTGAGCATCTGTCTCCAAATCCCAGTGCTTATGGGAGAACCTGGAGAGCTGCTTTGGGTTGCCAGGACTATCGGAGAGCTGTATGTTAATTGTTCTCTCTGTGCAAGTTTTTGCTGAACTGTCAAGGCGTTGTGCTTCCCACCCTGCCTTCCAGGACCCCTYGGGAAGCCCAGCTCAGACCCGAGGAGGCGACAGAGAAGCTGCATCGCAAGCCTGACWGGGCTGCCCAGCACCATCCAGGGGAGTCGCAGAGGTGGCAGACCCAGCCTTTCCCTGCTGGAACGGGTGCTGTGGCCTCCGAGAGCGGGGAGCCACCTTCCCAGACGAGCCACAAGGAYTGTGGGGAATCTCCTGCTTCCAGTGTCCTCCTGGGAGGGGATTCTCTGCTCCTCGTGCTGGATGGCAACGCGGGTTTCACTGATGAAGCATGCAGGCAATCTRTGTCAAGTCTTCCAAGAGAGTCCATGCCTTTGGTAAGCACTCCTAAAGAAATCCTGATGGATGCTCCTTAGGGGCTGATGAGACGGCCACGTTCTCGTCTGGCAAAAAGAACCAGGTTTTTGAATCTACACTCTGGTCCTGTGACGTGTGTGGCTATAGCTTGAACCTAAACCAGTGAGAAAAGCCACTCTTGGGTGGTTAAACCTTGAATGATGGGAATCATGYGACTCTTGCTCAGAATTCTGAGGGTAAAGCCTTTCTGTTTGATGTAGCTGCTAAGCTAAGTCCAGAGGTTCAGGCTTAGATGCTTCAGGCTGTTGTATTTCTCTCCATACTGCACCACTACCTCTGGATCTACTGTGATCTGTTTCTGTCACTTCAAAATGCTGCTTGGGTGTTTGGGTTGGATCTTCAGTACAGGCTTAGATACCCAAATGGATGTAGAGTACTGAGGTGCCTTAACATACAGTTTCTGGGGAAAAGAGCTGTTTTTCATTTTGTGGAGAGCCTGGAGAAGCCTCCAGAGCTGAGAAGCAGAGGCTTGGCAGGTTTGCAGATCTTGGTGAGATCGATCAGCAAAGTAGGTGTTGATCCTTTCAAGGCAAAAGTCATTTGGGATGTGTCCAGAAAATGAATTTTAGGAGCCTGTATGTGTTATCACAGAATGGTTGAGGTTAGAAGCGACCGATGGAAGCTCCTCAGGTGGTGCTAGCAGTTCTGCTTCATGGCCTGAGAAGCTCTAGGACTTTATATTTAGTAAAAAGGACTTGCTGTGTCTTCTGTGTGATTTGAGTGGCAGGAATGAGCTTTCTGAGGACATGTGGGTTAATAAGGGGATGGGGGAGAATTACTTCTTTTACAGAGCCCTGTTTCCACTTCCCTATATTGCTGTGGCTTGGTAGAAATCCAGAATCTCCAGAGCTGGAACCACCCAGTTCGGTTCCCTTGCCRAGGTGCTGAGGCAGGCTTTCTAGGTGAGAAAGCAGCTCCTCAGTAACTTTGTGATTCACCTGCCAGCCCCTGTGCAGGAAGCTCCTCTTGATGTGCTCCTAAATGGAATGTAATTGTGGTATTGTTCATGTAAGTTCAGACCCAGTGGGCGTTCAGAACAGGCGAGTGGCAGGAAGAGCTTTTGTTGGCGCGGGGAAGATTCTAGGGTGATTTATGGATCATTCCCAGCGGGATTGGAGTGGGCTGTGGTGGGAGTTCAGGTTGTGCTTTGCACATGTGGGTGTAGCTTTAACCTCTGATTTCAGAAGAGGAAACATTTAAAAGGAAGCCGAGAGCTGCTCGTTGCTAGTCCAAGCTTTGGCCAGGCTTTCCCTCCTTTCACTGGGGGAAAGTGACTTCCATAGGGAGCAGTGGCTTGGTTTTACTCTGCAGTTTTGGCAAGGGAAGTTTTCTTGGTTTGGAGGAGGCTACTGAGGGTCAGGTCAGGCGCCTGGTCTGGGCACGTGGGACAGAAATTTCACAGCCTCCCTTTGCTAGAGTGTTTACTTGCCAGTTTTGCTGATCATTGCTACATTGGTTGTGAAACTTGGAATGAAAGGATACCAGATATCCACTTCTATATGGAACTTTATAGATAGCTCTAATGTTTTCTGGAGACAGCCCAGCAGCYTCACCTCTCTCCTCGTAGTTGACTGCCGTTCTACAAAGCAGCTGTCTTGTGTAATCCTGTGTGGGACTCTGGAGCACGACTTCTAGGGAAGGTTTTCCTTGGTATCTTCCAATCTAGGTGCTTTGGAAACTGTTGTCTGGTGCTGGCAGGATTTTCCTTCCAGAAGTCAGCACGTCATTATTTTTGCCCTTTACAAATGTTAGTGTTTTCAGCTAACCTTTATGGATGTAGTAGATCATGAACCTAAAGGTTTTGTGTTGTTGATGCTTTCATTGCTCCTTGGCTCTTTTGACGTGTAGTTGCCTATGGCCTGTGTAGTTACAGTTAAATCTACTGTCTCTTCCCTGATGCTCTAATGCCAGGATGTGTTTTGAAGCTTCTTGCTGGTGTTTTCTCTCCTCATCAGCCCTGTTAACATCTATTTCTCTGTAGTGCCCCCTGCCAACAACCTCAGTTGGATCAATAGCCGCAAGATACCTGGAAGAGGAAGAGCTGAGATCCCAGCACATCCTGAAACGCCTGGATTCCCACATTGAGGAACTAAAGAGAGAGAGCGAAAAGACAGTGAGACAGTTTGGACACCAGGACTAATGATGGTTTATTTTTTTTCCCATAGTCGTTGAATTTGAACTTCTTATTTTTACTTGAATGACTTAAAAGGGTGAGGGGAAGGTGCCCCATGAACCAGCCGCCCTTGGAGCTTGGCCATGAGACGTGACCTTGCTCTTTGAGCTGAGAGGCTGGTGTAGGTGGCAGGGAGCAACCCTGTCACCCACCTGCTCTGTGCCAGGGCCGCTGCCCTCCGCCTTGGCACCGGAGCCTGCGCCGGGCAGCGGCCTCTGCGCCGTGGCTCACACAGAGGCCGTGGGGTTCCCAGATGCAAACCCGCTTGCTGGTTTTAATGTAAAGTGTCTAAAGTATATTTTATACGTGTAAAAGCACCAAAATAAAACAAAAGGGGGAAAAAGACCCTTTGCTCTTTCCTAAAAAAACAGTTTTCCCTAAAAACCTCTCTTGTGGCCTTCTCACCAGGAAYGTTGGCACTTTTTCCATCCCTTCCTTTCCAGAATAGCTGTGCTCTTTGAGAAGACGACGTATGTGATCCCTCTTCCTCTGGCCAGCTGGATTTTCCCCAGTTCCTTTGTCCCTGTGGTAGAATTTTGTAACGTTTCCTGGCTCATCTTGCAACTTGTGCCACTTACGGTTTCTGCCCTCTCCACCACCTTCAMCTTCTTCTTCTCGCCCGTTGTGGGAAGTATGTGAAATTCCGGCGGGATGAATGGCTCCAGTTGGGTTGTGGCCACAGCTCCTGGAAAAGAGGAGTAGGTGGAACTGGAAATGAAACAGAGCGGGTGGGGAACTGCACACAAGAGGGATTCGCCCCCGTGCCAGCTGTAATTGCAGCTGCTGCCTAAGCCTGGTTGGATCTCGTGTCTCGGGCATCGTCCCGTGGGGTCAATTGCATCAGAACATGCGTTTTGGGACCTGTTTGGGGGTCTACGTGGCCTTTTCTTAACAAAAATAAGTTGGTAATGAGTGGACTGAGCTCATTTCCAATRGATTTGGCTTTCTCCAAGTGGGATTCTGCAGGTCTTCCCACGGCTCCACCTTGCAAACTCCATGCAGGCAAAATAAGGCACGGAGACATTCCTTGTCCTGAGCTGAAATTTCCTGGTGCTTTTCCCACCTTCCTGTTGCCCTAGAGTGCTTCATGCTGATGAGAAGCCRGACTTCAAAAGCAAGATAGGCATGAAAAGCAAAAAAACGCTGTAAAATGCGGGATTTTGCGGGCGCTCGGCCTCGGCTCTGCGCGGAGCTGCCGCCACTATCTTTGCACCATCCACCTGAAATAGCCCGTGTTCAAGTGCACACCTGTGTGACGTGAGGTGTTTTGACAAAATTTTATGGCAAACTAGAACAAACTGCAGTTTTCCCTTCCCGTGTGAATCTGTAGATCCACTGAGTGCGCTCACGCTCCTCGGCTGTGACAGCAATACCTTTTTTTCCTTAATGATACCTTTTGGATGTGCCACGAGAGCTGCTTTGCATTTCTTGAAGACTCTCGTGTTCCTGGGATTTGCATCATGCCCTGTTTTCAGACRCTCAGGTGACACTTGGACTCATTAGCAAGGTTTGCTTCCCTAATCCCTCCTTTTAGCGATATTTGACGGTTCATCTTGTCAGCAGCGAGGCGTGAAACGAGATGATCCATTTGCTCAATTAGCGACTGTAATCCTACAGTATCTGTTAATCTGTAACACAGGTAATAAACAGCTCCGTTTGGGGAGGGAAGTAAGAGTTGGATCTAAAGCAACTGAAGAGTGAAACTTGCAGCAGGGGCAAGTCCACATTGCAGTCGTGGTCTCCTCCCATGGAAATGTTCTGTCCCTGCTGCTCTGCTGCAGCCTCTTGATTTTCTGAAAGGTCAGGTAGAATATTTAGGTGAAGGTCCAGGAAAACACATGCATTTTAAACGGCGAGCTGAGGTTTTTCTTTCCYACAACACAGGTATTTCCCTGCGGGTGAGCGTGTTACGCTGCTGCCTTTTGGCCGTGGCCGCGGGGGCAGTTGCAGTCGCTCAGGAAGGGCTGGGAACCCCGACTCTTGCCTTGGGCAGTCAACTCCTTGCGGAAAAGTCGGAGCAGAAGGTGAACTCTGGGGCTGAGCGGTACTGGACATGAAGCAGAAGGCTGCAGTGTGTCTGGGGTAAGTGCTGCGTGCGGGAGGAGAGACGGCCTTGCCTTGCAGGTGGAGATGCTGGCCCGGCATTCCTGGGGCACACACGTGGCTGAAAGCTCTTTTTTATTAAGCTATCCTAGCAATGTCTGCTTATGTATTCCCAGGAAGACGGCTGGAAGGTTACGGGATTCCTGGCGAGTAGAAGTGGGCTGGGGACCATCTCACCAGCGACCTGCTCGCTCGTGGAAGCAATCGGAGAAGGTCTTTCAGGCAGAGGCTGAGAGATGAAGGCCGGAGATGAAGGCTGGGTCACCTCCAGCGAGGAGGGCGCTCGCTGGGCAGCCCCGTGCTCAGCAACTGCTGCTGTTGGTGACAGGGGGACGGTGAGCGCCCGCGGGGAGCCGCGACGGGCACCGCGACGGGCAGGGCAGGAGCCGTCGCGTGGGGAGAACYGCGGTGCCGGAGCCGCTCTCCTGGCATCGCTCTCCCAGGAGGAATGTGCGTTTTCCATGAGGGGGAGGAGAGAGGCTTGTTTATCCCCGAGGGGGATGTCACGGCACGTACACGCTTCCGAGGTGCTTTTATCTGGGGCTGCAGGGTTCCTCCCCTGCCTTTGCAGTGTCGAGCGTCCCTCGGAATAACCGCCTGCTCCCGGCAGCTCTGTGATTAATGAAGCTGGAGAGGGGTTTTTGGTGTGTATCTTTGAACTCATCCTTTCAGTAGCACCACAGGGTTTCTGACGCTCTCGCAGGGCTGAGCCAGCTGGTTGCTTTCTGTTGGAAACAAAGCTCTGGGAAGCTCTGCACRGCGCTTGTGCGTGCGCCRGCCCGGCACCTCTGAGCTGCTCTTTGCCCTGGGGGCTCCTATGGGGCTGCGTGGCCACAGGAACTTGTAGTGTGGGGCATGGGGAGCGGGGGGTGCTCCCCCAGGCCCTGCTGGGTGCTCGCCGCTCCCATGGGATGCGTYGTTCCCGTCTTGCCTTCCAGGCTGTAGTGGTCCAGCAGAACGGGCGCCGGCATCGCGGACCTTGGGGCCTGGGCTCGCTCTCGGAGGTGCCCGTCGCGGTGGTTGCAGAAGACACAAGACAACAAGGCGGCCAAGCATCCARCGTTGGAGACTGAGGCCAAGGGAGGGCTGGAGACCCGGCTGCTCGTCTGGTCAYCCCCGTGTGCCTGTGAGTGACTCGTGCCCTGTTGTGTGGAAGAGCTTCCCTCGGTGCTGCAGCCCTCGCGCCGGGCTGCCGCCTCTCCCTCCCTGTCGCACCGAGTGGAGCCTGTGGCTGGGGCCTGTAGGCACGAAGCCCTCCTGGATCTCTGGCCTCTTTGATCACACAAGGAGATCCAGAGGAAAAAAAAAATTCCTTAAAATAAGTGAGGGCCGTCTGTGCTCATGGAGATTTGCACTCACCATTAAGGTCCTGGGCAACYGAGATACCCCGAGGTGCTGCTGGTATCTGCATCTGTGCTGCTTGGCACGTGTTGCKGTCCAAGGAATGGAGTGTGCATTTTTACCTAAAAAAAATGTATTTTTATTGCCTTTCCCTGTGTCCTCAGTAGCCTGGGTCCTTTCYGAGAGCTCTGCCCCTTGGGTATGGCTCTGGCTTCCTTGCACGATTACAAACCTCCTTAAAGCCTGGACGGGAGGGCAGCTCCTCGCTGCGACCCTGCGGGAGGGGAGTATTCCCCAGGGAAAACAGCCCGTATTCCCCAGGGAAAACCGTTCCCCAGGGAAAACACGTGCTGAAGAGGTGGCCGTGTCTCCTGATCAATGAAACAGCATGCAAAAGCAGACACGGATTTATTTTCAACTGCAGTGCAGACAGAATAGCCCCTGGGGTGGCACTCAATGGCCATCTGAGTCTCCCATGGGAGCGCTGCTTGATTGTATGACTTGAAACACAGGTGAGGTTCACACCGAAAGGCCACTCCTGCCTCAGGCATGTGTGCTTTTCCAAGGCTAGGGCACCAGAAGGAACTTTTCTCCATGAAAATGATGTCACTCAGCCTGCTATTCCACGTCACCCCTTAGGTTTGTTAATTCCAGCCTTGCACAGACAAATTGGATTGAGGACTGATTTTTGGTTTTTGAACTTTATTCTCCATTTGTAGTTTTACTTTTGGAAACACCACTATGCTTGAGATCCGATCATAGTGTTGCAGGAACAATGTTTACAATTCAAATACACTAATATAAAAAGGTAAAAATTTTGTTTATTGGATTTAAGATTCAGCATAAAAAGTCATTTTGCAAGATCACTTGAATTTGTAAGACAATTAAGTGCAAAAGGAAGCTCTGCATTGTGTATCTTCTTCCTAACATTTCTCTCTTCTAGGATGTAATTTGCAACTTGACTAAAGATAAACAGAAACACAAATAAATATTCTTAATTTCCTCGCATCCTACATTGCTGCCCAAAAATACAGGGTGTTTTTTTCATTCTGCTGCCTAACTTGCTGGATTCCCCTTGCAGTAGCTGTAATAAGACTTTTCCTATGGTCCATAATTTGGAAACCAGTAACCACTGCTGATAGCTAATGACCTACGGACAGGTACTCGGTTGTTTTCCTCAGCACGTTCGTTTGAACAGGACTATGCAAAAGGGGTGGTGTTTTATTGAACTTCTACTGAGGCTCCTTCCATAACAGTTAGGATTTTGCTTGTTTGAACTTCTTGGAGCCCTTGGTCTCGGAAGACCATTGCTCTGCGCTCGTTGAGTGAAGAAATCCGATGGAGACAGCTACGAATGTCAGGAAGCCGGGGTAGTTTTAGGCATGTCAAAGGTGTCAGATGGTGCAGGTGGGCGCGAGGGGCAGCGTTACTGGGCCTCCACCTCGTACTTGAGCACGTGCGAGTAGAAGCTGTGGTTGGCGTTCTCGTGCACCATGACGAACACCGCGGTGCAGCCCGCCGTGTTGCAGCTCCCCTGCCAGTAGCCGTCGTGGCTCCGCGTCAGCGTGTAGGTGCTCTCGGCCTGCACGAGCACCTTGGCGATGCCGTGCATTTTGAGCTTGAACTGCACGTTGCGGCCGGCCGGCAGCAGCCCCGAGAGCGGCTCCACGATCTCGTAGTCTTCGGCCCACTTGCTGTAGCTCTGCGGGAAGGCCGGCCACTTGACCTCCGTGTTGAGGCAGGAGATGAGGTAGTTGAAGACGTAGTCGTAGTTGCCCGGGTCCGACTTCTTCTTGGCGTAGAGCTTCAGCACGAAGTCGCCCGCGTGGGGGAGGTGGATCTTGAGCTCGATTTGGTTCCCCCGGTGGATCTGCATGACGTGCCGCCGCCGCTCGTCCTCCGTGAGGCTGCTGTCGTCGCAGTGCAGCAAGGCCAAGACGCTGATGTCCTTGCCCAGGGTGAAGGTGAGGGAACAGCGCCCGTCGTTGGTGTGGATGATGGGGTCGGGGTGCGACGGCCTCAGGAAGCCTTGCCGCTCCGAGAACCAGCTTGGTCCAACGGGCTGGTTGAGGTCCTTCGGGAAGCGCCGGCTCTTGTCCACGGACTTGCACTCGATGACGTACTCTAACACGCAGTTGTAGACGTCTTCAAGGGCCTTGGGGGGCTTGGCAAAGATCTGCAGCTTGTGGCTGCCTGTCTTCTGGGGGTAGATTTCCAGCGTCATGCCGTGTTTTTTCAAAGTCATTAAACCGTGCTGCTTTTCGTTCAGGTTGAAGGAAAACAGCATGGAGGAGCGGGAATCCACTGAAATGGCTGCTTTCCCGTTCTCTGTGAAATACAAGAGAGCAAGACAATGCATGGGAGCTTTCCTCTGGAAGACTAACGTGTCCYGGTGAACGGCCACTTCCCTCGCAGCACAATGGGCACAGCTTGTCCACCGCCCACTCCAGCGAGCAGCTTCCAGTAAGCGCAAGGTGAGGAGCAGCTTTTGCTCAACCCAGGCCATCTCAAATTGCAAAATACAGACCTCTCTAATTCCACTGATGTTATGGTTGAGTCTTTCTTTGGCCTGGGGGCCACAGCAGGGKTTTTTTTTGCAGCTTAAAAGCAACCAACCAACCCAAGCCCTTGACCTTCTTCCACCCAAGAGCTCAAGTGAGGTGCTGGCAACCCCCTAACACAATGCTGGTGCGTGGYGGGTTCAGGGGCACCCAGGAGCAAGGGCAGCTTCCCCTCGGTTACCTGTCTGGATGATCCCTGTGGCTGGGTGTGCGGTGAGCAGGCCCAGCGTGTAGAAGTTGCTCTTGTGCAGCATGTTGTTCTCAAAATCTTTCAGCGCCAGAGTTGGTTTCAGAAGCTGCCAGTTACTRTTGTCCGGGAAGTGGTTGTTAATGAATAGAGCTGGGTGGGTCAGAAAATAAAACTCATTGTACCTGCAACAAGAGGAAGAGATTAAAGGAAATGGAGGGACTATAAATAGCCCGGCCCRCTGCTGCTGTTGCTAAGTGGTGGTGGTTTCAACGGGAGGAAGTTGGAGTGTTTTTGGTCTGCCCAGAGTCTGTGGGTTTGAAATCCCTGCAGGCAGAGGAGGAACCTCAGCTTTGGTCTCCCAAATCTAGGGGAAAGATGACTTTTTGGGTAAAACCAGGGTTTTTGTGCTACTCCTCGCCACCTCGCTCCTGGAGAAAGGCTGGGCTTGTTGTTTAAGTGTGGGGCAACCCCTTAGGAAGCTTYAGGAACACTTTCCATCCCCTGGGGAGGCAGCTGGGATGCCTTGCTTAGGGCTTGGGGGTCTTGCGGTGGGGCCTAAAATTCAGCACTGTCTGGTCTTCACCCGCCAGCTTTCCTTCCACTTGGTCTTGTTAACACAGAGATCGGTCCTTTACCTGAAGGTGAACTTGGTGAAGGAATCGTCCACGGAACCACTTCCCCAGGTGCTGTCGAGTAGGTGCCACCTTCCATCGAGATAGACGGCGTTCCAGGCATGGTCCGAGTCCCCGGTGAAGGTCTGCCCCATCTTGTACCCATAGCCCTTGGCGTAGCCCGAAAGCTTCATGCAGTGGATTCCTGCAACGCTGAGGAAACAGTAAGATGTAGCTTTTATTTTAAGCCATTTAAGGTACCTCTGTGGAAGGCCATGAGGAGCAAAACCAGCACTTCTGCAGAACTTGGATTCTGTAGCCAGAGGTCCATAATTTGGAGCTGAGCTTCAAGGGAGTTAGGGACTTTAAATGTCTAAGTATGCAAGCGTTAATTCCTTCTGAAAACAACTCTTGTGTTGACTTTTGTGTCACCTTGACTCTGGTGACAAACTACTAACACATGTCCTAGACGTCCAGGCTATTCCATGTTCTAATTTGTGGAAACCTTCCTGTTAAGTGGGACACTTATCCTTGACATAGTAATCTCTGTACTTTGTGCAGTGTTTCTTTAATGGTTTTCYCATACCAGTATCTGCACTGGCTTTTTGATGGCTGTCCGGGCTGTAAAACTCCAGGCCCCTCTCCCTTCAAGATCCCTGGAGGAGGACAACCACACGTGCTGACCTGCTCTCCATCGTGTCGCTCGGTGGAATCCCTTTGATGCCATCCATAAYTAGCTGTGTAATTCCCAAATTAAAGTATTTTTGTGCTCACTCGTGCTCCCTCAAATGGTGGGCCCAGATGTTTGACACCAGCAACTAAGACCCAAGACCTCATTGCATTGCAGGTGCTTGGTTAGTTTCCTTCCAGAGCGAGCCTGTGCTTTCCCAGAGCATTACAAAAAGTCTCCTCATCTCTTGTTGTGAATGCCTGTAGATGTGTCAATAGTATTTAAACAGCAGTATGTTAATAAGACCTCTGCAGCTGAGAGCACTRGATTCCAACGTTGGCATCTTACTTCAGCGCTGGTCTAAATTTGCTTCCCTTAAAGGATTGTTCCGTGTAGGATGGCACTGATATTTTTTCTCTCCTGCTTCACTGAAGAGTGTGAAATGGAACAGCTACCTTAAACTTGCTCTGCATAGTTTATTACTTATCTGCAAAATGTGGGTTTGACGGGGTGCGAAGAAAGGTGATACATGTGGGGAAGACAAGTTGCATGCTCTGAAGTACAGACAGATGCTTGGCTCGTGCCAGGCACTTTCAAGAAGTCTAGAGCTGATAACTGAGATGCTGGCTAGGAAGGGGCAGGGTAGCCCTGTTCCTAGGGAATACCTCATTTTCCATGGAGAAGATGCTACTTTAAAGGGGAGGTTGTCACATCTCCCCTCATCTACAGACATCCTAAACTCAAGCCTTGGAATACCAGATGAATATGGTAAGACTGGAAGGAATTCCATGGAGAAACCTGCTAGCAGGATCTTCCATCCAGCCTCTGCTCACCCTCGGTTCTTCACGAGCCAAATTCTAGGATGGAGTCGGGCAGTAAATCTGGAGCAAGTCCCCTGATGTGACTGGTGAGAGCTTGGATTTACACAGCGTGATTGAGATTAGGAGCCGGACGAGGGGCTTTAAGGCAGATTTGCTCCTAGGAGTTTGAAAGAGGCCTAGCAGGAGCTAAGCACCAAATTCTCACTAATTCCCTGGGGATTGGCACCTAACCCTTCCAGGCTCCTCCAGGCATTCTCCTTGGTGTATACTCAAGCAGAATATGAGGGGCCAAGACCTGCTCTTTGCTCTACCTTGAAGTTAGCGAAGCTGCATCAGTGGTTTGGGCTTGGATGGGCTCAAAGTTCTCAGGAGAAAGGTTAAGCATCTTCCTAATGGGCTCATTAAGGGTATTCGACCAAAACCGAGCCTGAAAACATCCTGGTAAAAACAGTCTGAGAAGATCCACAGAAGTGCTTGAAGAGGGAGACCTGGTGGCTGTTGACCTGAGTACGTGCTGCAGGAGAACTTGCCCATGCAGTGCTCCAGGATGGCTGAAGGCCAAGCTGCTCTCCTGCTCCAAGAGGAGTGGGAAATAACCTAGATCCTGTTGCAAGGGTCTCTAAAATTCAATGGCACCTGCTTCCCTTTGATTTCAGCTTTGAATTTGATTTCCCTAAAGCTCTGCTTTCTCCAGAGGGAGACAGAGGGCTTGATTTGCAGTGGGTCCTTGTACGATCCCATGCCTGCAAGGAAAGAAAGGGGCCCTTCCTCCTTCCAGAAGGGCTGAAAAGCAAGCAGAGGTGAAGGCTGGATGCCTTGCAGGCTAATTGGAGATAAGGAACTGCTCGGTGGCCAGATCCACCTGCAGCCACTTGGGCTGCTGAAGATGCTGGGACCCTGCAAGTGCAAATGACTGTTTTGCCTTCACGGCTACAAGTAAATGAGTTCCCTTTGTGTCTGTGCAGGATTCGAGGTGAGTTAATGCATTTGCTCTCCTGGATTCGCTTGGCCAGGCTGCCTCCTGGAGCTTGGTTGTCACTCGAGAGGACACGTTTTGACAAACGCTCCCAAAACCCTGCTCTGAAATTTGTTTACGTTCATTTCTGCCGGGGCTGATGTTTGGAAACTGATGTTTTGTGAGCGGCTGCCCATTATAAGTGCCCACCTTTCCTCGCTGCCGGGACTCCGAGCTAATCAGAAGGAATCTGGCTGCCAGAGCAGTGGCTGCAGGTGACAGGGCCCTGTTTACAAGAGCAGCTCGAGCAGGGCTCCATCAGCGTCACCCACTGACTTCAGCGGAGCTTTGGGAGGCTCCCGGCGATTGGAAAAATGGAGCTGATGATTAAAGTAGCCTCTGCAGGCATCAGGAAAAAATAAAAGGCAAAATAAAAGCCTGCTTTCCCGCCCCTCCTAAACCTTTAAATAGGGAAGACAGTTCTTTGCATCCTGCATTTATGCTTAGACTCAGCACAAGACTTGAGCAGTGTACAAGAAGAAGTAATGAGGAGGTCCTCTCACAAGAATTAAGTGTCTTTGCTTACAGTTTTCCAGTAGGGGAATCTATGGGATAAACATGCAGCTTTTTTCTTTTCCTTTTCTTTCCCCCCTGAAATAATAGATTGGAAGTCTGAGAGTTTTTCTGAAGGACAAAATGAAGAGTTGAAGAGCAAATGAAGAGCAGAGTTTTTAGACAGTAAAAGGTATCCTTGGAAAGATCACGTTTTATCCCTGAACTAAGCATATGCTCCTTAATGAACAGATGCTAATTTCCCCCACTTTTTCTAATTGCTGTTTCCTAAGATGCAGTTATAAAATCAGACCTGATGATCCTATTTCTTTATTTTGCTCCTTGGAAAGGAAGATCAGATATTATGAGATGTGCTGGCTGGAAGTGCTTAACTGCACCAGCAGCTGGCACCTATCGTAAAAAATATATATACATGTAGCCTCTTCCCTGCAAGTTTTGTTTGTTTAATAGTGGAAAGCCTCTCCTAAATCAGCCATCAGATCCAGACTTCTTCTCAACAGCCATCTAACCTAACACTGGTGCTGTGCTTGCTGGGCTCCTTGGTTGCTAGTCCACGTGGGTCTTCTAAGCCAACGTATTGCGAGGCCTCAATGGAGATGGGGACCAGTGAAGGCAGCAAGGTGAGTGTGAGGCAGCACAGGGCCAAGGGAACATCACGGGGCCATCACCCACCTCTGGCGTGACYGTGCTCCTTGTTAAGAGCCATGCCCTTAACCTTCGCCCTCGATGGGAAAACCCGAGCCGCTTGTAACCGAATTAGCGCCGTGTTTGCATCTGCTGTTACGTTAACGTGACACGAAGCTCAGCAGATGGCACCGAGTAAATTACATACCGGGGCGGAGGAGAAGCAGGATCGACCTTTGTGGGGCTCAGCGGCAGCCTGGTTTGGAAGCTCAGGCTCCAAGTCCCACTTAAAGTCACACTGGGCAACGTGAGGGCGACAGAATAGGCGCAGGGATGGCCATGGACGACGCTCCCTGGCGCTGAATGGTTCGGAGTGTCATTTACCTGCACATTTGCTCGAAGAGCTCGGCGTACCCCTCGCAAATGCTCTTGCCCGCGTGCAGCACGTCGATGGCTTTGCACGACAGTTGGCTCTTGTTGTGGTAGCCCACGATGTCGTATTCTGCGGGAGGGAGCAGAGGCCAAAGCTCAGCCAAAACCGGGGCAGCGGGACAGCAGCGGCAACGTTGCTGTCTAAGGAAAGCCTCGAGCCTTTGCTCTCTTTATGAGGCATTTATATGAGGAATTACCTGGAAAGCCTTTGGTTAGCAAGTACCTGAAATGGTTTATTGTAGGTGAGTCATATCTTGGCACAGGTAAGGTGTTAGCATGGGGCAAGTTAGGAAAGCTCCCTTGGAATGAATGCAAAAGAGCAGCGCAGCAGGGATCCCTCAAACACAGCCTGAGAAACTGGTCTGGGAAGGTTAAGTCCTGGCTCCTTGTTTTTAATGCTAGCTGGCATAACATAGGCAAAGGCACGAGTGTTTCTTCTAGTGCTGTTCACAGAATCATAGCATCCTTAAGGTTGGAAGGGACCTCTAGAGATCCTCTAGTCCAACCCCCTGCACACGCAGGGTCACCGAGAGCTCGTGCGCCCRGTTGCTGCAAGGAGGTAGTTGTGCATCGGGATGGAGCTCAGAGGGATGGCAGAGGATGTCCAGGGRGCAGCTGTCTCGGTTGAAATGAGATAAATGCTAGGATGGAGTTTATAACTTCAGAGCTCTCTAAGGAACATCTCGTTTCTTCAGGCAGATTTCAACTCCTAGCACTGTGTTTGCTCCCTAGGTATGTAAATAGAGGTCAGCCCATGCAGCAAGGATGGAAAATAGGAACTCAGAAGGTGTAAAGATAAACACTGTGGGGAGATCAAAACATACATGCTAGGGTAGCAGCGACACCCAGAGAACTGGATAAGATGGGTGGATTCCAGGTCTGCTCAGATCAGGCCAGCAGCCCAGGTGGGCCTGGCTCTGAGCGCAGATCTAGGGGTTCTCTGAGCAGCCTTAGATCCCAGAGACTGACTCTCAGGACAGCCTAGGCCATTTAATCCTGCCTCTTCAGTGGAAGAGTCTGAGCTCTAAGACAAGACTCTGCTATTTGTCTTATGCCTGATTTATGCCTTTTTCTTAGGAGATGTCTCTTATATTGAAGATGGCTCTGGTGACTTAGGACTAGTTCATCTTCCACCTTTATATATATATAAAATATGTATTTGTGTATATGTATAAATTGTGTAGGCCRGGATAGTCAGGCCAGAAAGGAGTTAATATGAAGACAATCTGAACGATCAGCAGCCAAACAGCGTGGTGCGGGGATGAGTCAAATTCCTGGTTTTGTGAAATGCAGAAAATCAGCAGAGTGCAGATTTAAGGGCAGGCTGGAGTCTGTCTGGGCCTGACCTTACCGCACTAATGGTGCCGTTGCTGGCAAAACTCTTCCTGATCTCAGTGGGAGTGAGATTAGTCCAGTGCTTCCGAAAATCGCCCGTCTGCGTTCTGATACCTGACCCGTGCAGTCAGGGATCTGCACTGCTCTAAAGCTGCTCTGGGCTCAGCAGACCCCGCATTGCCCACATCTTGGGGTAGTCATTGCAATTTGAGCAATTAGAGCAAGGCTTATGGTAACATGTGTTGTTATTTGGCATGTGCTGAGCGGTGCCCAGGTTCTGTCCATGCCCTGGGGCTAGGGAAATATCTGCCGTGTCCATCCATGCCCAGTTGTGCATGGATGGCGATGGCCACATGTGGGACACGTGTGTGTTCAGCACAGCGGTGGCAATGAAACTGCTGGTGGTGCTGGGCAGCTCTGGAGGTGCCAACGAAGCCTTTGGGGCTTGGCCACCGGGTTTTAATGCTCCGGCTGCTTGGCTGATAGTAAATTATATGGTAGCACCCCTGACTAAGTGGAGCAGGAGCAACGGGCTTATCACGTGGAAAGGAATCCTACAGAGACAAACCCGACAGGACSTGGAAGCATTGCGAGAGGGAGTATGGAAATGGTGATGGTAAAGAACCTCCGAATGTATTTCGGGATAAATATATACATGTGTGCAACCCTCCTTCCACCCACTGCGTGTCCTCACATGAACCTGCCCACATGACATGTAGTAAACAGCAGCCGTCACGCAACGATAGCAACAGCAAGAGCCTTATCTACAGCRAGGATCTGTCAGCCCAAGATCCCATCCTACCTATGTGGTGGCATATCCACATCCAGATGGCTCGCACTTTCTCCAGGTCCGTCCGGGCTTGCTTAAGCAGGGCCGTAACRAGGTCCTCCACACTGTTCTTGACGTTCACCTGGTTGCATGGAGGAAGAGTTGCAATGAGGAAAGGGCGCAGCGGGTCTGCCCTCCTCCCACCACCGCRAGGAGGACCCTGGCCTGCACCTGAGCTTCATTAATAATAGAAATGCAAAGCTCTAATTCCTTAAGCAAGAAATATTTTGGGTCTTAGTTTTCCTCCTGGGGTGGGATCTCTTGCTGATGTATGCACAGAATTTATTCATTTATTGATTGATTGATTGATTACTGCAGACTTGGAGGCACTTGGCCAGTAGCTGGGATTGAGCTGACGCTGGTGCTTGTGGCGAGGCCTCGAGGGACAGCCCCAGCGCAGCGAGAGGTGAGAGCAGCAAGGGAGGCGAAAGCGCCACTTACTTTTAGCGCGTAGGCGTCCAGCTTCTCAAATTGCTGCAGGTCCACGGGCAGGGATTTCAGAGAGGACTTGTCCCATGGATATGCTGTGAAGAAACAAGATATTTATTGTCTCGAAGGGAGTTTTTCCTGGCTGAGCACTGCAACAAGGGATGCAGCAGTGTCCTSTCTCCCATCTGACTCCCAGCACTGCTGTCCCTCAGCCCAATGGGGCGAGGAAGCTGGGGACACAAGGGCACCCACAGGATTTCCTTGCCAGGTGCGTGCAAAGCARGGCGCATCCTGCCTAGCTGGTATGATCCAGACTAAAAATCTTAGGCTGTATTGTGTAGGTGCCTTCTGGCTGCAGCTCGGTGCACAGATGGATCGGCAGGCTGTCTCCGCTGGTCATGCACTGCTCAGCGCTCCCATTCCTCCCGAACTAGCAAGAATTGAGCTCTGCAGTTCTCTGCCCCTGCTAGGCGCTGCCAAAGCCCCTTAGCACCAAAGATGTTTTTCAAGGTGGCCGTAGAGCGCTTATTGCTCAGGAAACAAGGATTTAAAGGAGCTCATCAAGCCACCCCGGTGCTGTGCGACGCTGGAGCACTCCAGGGGCGGGGGCTGGCGCTTGCCGAGCTGCTGCTTGCTTAGCCATGGGCACAGGGGACGCGGCCGCGTCCCGGCGCCTTCCCCCTCGGCCTTGGCAGCCCCTGCGCGCGCTGCTAATCCGAGCCTCGCTCTTCTCGGAAACCCCTGCCCCAGGGAGGGATTAGGGGAGCCCGCGAGCCCYGCGCGGCCGTGTCCTGGCGCTGCCGGAGCTGCCCTTTAGGACACAGGTGACCAGCACCTGCTGTCCTGCCCTGTCCTGTCCTGCCCTGTGCTACGGAGGTGCCCGCTGCCAAAACGCGGGGGYGAGCGCGCCGCGTCCCGCTCCGTAAGGCGCTTGCTTGTTCAGCGCCGGCTATTGCACGGACTGCAGCAGAGAGGGAGCAGATTTACACATTTCAAGGTTCCTGCTCTATCCCACGAAAATTACTTTTTGCCTTTTGGGAACTGGATGTTTTTTTAAAACCGGTTATCAGTTTTAGTCTCTGTCAGGCTCGAGCTGCTAAGGCTCCCTGGAGACATGGGGTGCACCATAACTCAGAGGCTCTTAGACTGTTACTGTGGCCCTTGCAGATCAGCCTTCCTTGTATGGGGAGGACCTGGAGGACACCTACAGTGTTCCCCAAACCATCCTCTCTTGCCCTCCAGGCAAACGGAGGACCAGGAAGCGGAACCTGCTTGTGCGGATGGAAATTGCATTGCTCGGCAGGGCGCTTTGCTCTGGGGCTGGAGCAGASCAAGGTCTGCTCGTAGGGCAGAGGGGCCTCCCGGTGGGGCTGCCCCACGTTGTCCCCCCCGTGCGGTGGCACTGTGATAGTTACCGTGCAGGTCCTTCCCGCTCGGCGAGCGCGGGGCTCTGATCTTCTCGAAACCTGGCCAAGGGGAGACAGGCRAAAATAACCCGTTATGGTTGGGTGGAAGAAGTCAGGATTCAGGCTTTTCCATGCTCGCTTCCTTGTGCTTGGACATGCAAGTCGCTCGTGTTGGGGAGAAGGGGCACAGAGGGCAACAAGGCTCCTGGATCCCCTCCCTGCTCTCCTGCAGTCCCCACGGATGCCACATTCCCAATCAGTCAGAGCTCTCCTGTTCTAGCCCCAGGCTGGGGACACCAGACCCCAGCTGAGTGCTGGGCCAAAGCGCTCGTGGCATGGAAGAAGCGAGCGCGGAGAGCGCCGAGCTCCAGTGAGCTCCACGATAACTTTGCAGAGCGCCCCGCAGCAGCTGGAGGGATTTCTGAGGGACGCTGCAGCCTCCGGCCTGTCACCACCCGTGTGATCCCAGCGCCATTGGAGAAGACCCTCCCGGGCCGCACTCAGAAGGGGGTGGCTGTCAGCACCAGCTGCTCCTCGAGGTCCTGCTTTGGCAGCGTGCAGCTGCATCTGCCCGACGGGCAGAGCGGGCACGCGGCCATCCCCAGGCAGCCTCTGACCGGGGCTGCTGGCTGCTTCCCAAGAGCTCCGAGATGCCAGGCCCCAGGGGAGCAGCAGGAGGAGGAGGAGGAGGGACGCGAAGCGCCGCGGCCAAGCAGCCTCACCTCTGTTGTCCTGGCCTCTCAGGCTGGGCTTCCGGAGACCTGCAACAGACCCGGGTTAGATGACTGCAAGATTGTGGCAACCCGCGCATGGGTGCGGGAGCCTCCTGAGCAGCCTCTTGAGCTGAGGCTCTGAGGAGCCTYTTGAGCAGCCTCTTGAGGCCGCTTGGCCTTGCCCCTTCTGCTCAGGGAAGCAGGCTTGGCCTGTCCTCAGGAGGACGTTGGGTCTATGGGCCTGTCTAGAGGCATTGTCTTTGTCACAGGGTCRTCCCAAGCGGCGCGGCACGTGGAGGAGCCCACAACGCACGCGGCCGTGACTTGGCTATGGCGTCATGCAACGCCAGGCTCTACCTTTTCCAACGGAGAGCTTCTTGATGAGCTGCGGGGTGGTGTCTCTGGGGTGGATCTCCACCGTCACCTGTGTTCCTGCAAGGAGCAGCGAGAAGCTCGATAAGGAAGCAGGGATTAAGGAGACCGGGAGAAGATGCAAGGGGGATTGACGTGGAATAGTAGAGTATCTAAACAGGCTATTGCATCTAGGATGGATGAGCCAGGGCCTCATCCTAGGGCAGGAGCAGTTGGTCGCTAAGGAGCCTGCACCGTTCRTATCAGAGAGAACCTCATGAGGAACCTTGAGGGGGTCTCGTTTAAAGTTTCATTCTGAAAATCAGAGAGAATTAGTTGGGGAGAGAAAAAGTTAGGGGGCACCTTGCAAGAATTTCTGCAACTTTTTAAGAGAAACAGCATTTTCAGGCACTTATTTTGGAAATATTATTTCTAAATTTCACATATGATATTTCTAAATATCACATTGGTCTTGTGATATTTGGGGGTTTCCATAAAACCCAGCGTCTGGACCCAGTTAATTAGCTGGGAATCTGCCCTTTCATCAAAAAAATAACTATTGCTCAGGATTTTACTTTAAAAGAAGTTTTGTGTCTCTCGTGATTAGGCAGAAAAGCTCGACACCATTTCATCCCTGACAACAGAATGCAAGCAAAACTCTACGAACTGTAAAACCTSCCTAAATCCTGGGGCTTTGCTCCAGTTCCTGGGTGCTTGCAGCCATCAGGGTGGTAGGATTAGAGCTGGTTAGTTAATTTGAGGCAAAGCTAGGGGCTCCTTGAAGGCCTCTGTGCAAACAGGATGATTTTCACAACACTTTTGTTCTCGAGCCTGCTTGTTGTCATTTCCCAAGATTAATTTTATCTTTGAGTTTTTGTGGGATTTCTTGCTGACTTCCACTTTTTTTTTTCTTTCCACTTTCTTTTTTTTTTCTTTCATAAATTAAAATGTCTCTTTTCAAAAAAAAAGGAAAAAAAAGCCCACAGATACAACAGCGCGGAGTGCATTTCTTTCTGGTAAGCTTAAAAGACATTTGATAAATCCTACCAAGTAAGCCTGGGGACATTTTTCTAAGCGATGCATCTGTCTGCTTTGAAAACTAATGGCACAAAACGGTTGCCCATGTTTTCGTAACGCTATTTCACTCTTCCCAATCAAGACCTGCTTGGTGGGAAGAAGCAGAGGGCGAGGGGCTGGAATGGAAGGCRTTTCTGCTGCAAGAGGTGAAGGTGGCCCCGTGACCAGGCATGGAAGCGCCTGCTGCTCTGGTGACACCTCTGCTGTGTCCTGGTGGTCAGGGTGGTGATGGAAGAGCGAGCGCTCCGGGTCCACGGGGCCCTGGAAAGCCCTAAGAAGCCACTCACCTTCATTGGAGTAAGAAGTAAGGGCTTGCGTTGGCTTGTAGGGCTCCTGGGCGACTTGCTGGCCTGAAATGATAAGGAAAAACATCTCGGTGACTCAAGGCACGTGGAGGGTGACGGACGAGCCCGGAGCAGCTCCAAGGGACCCGTGCGAGGAGCCTCCTCCTTGCAGCTCAGCCCAAGGGACAGATACCAGTCCCTGTGACAGGGACCAGGCACGGGGCAGCGGCCGGGTGAGCGCGGGGCCCGCTTAGGCAGCACAGTTTGTAAATATTGCAGCAGCAGCAGCTGCTCGGCAGCGTCAGAGCCTTCATCAAGCTGCTACCGCGCCTGATTAAAGGTGAATTTATTAACTCCTGGGGTGCTAGAGGAGCGGGAGCTGCYGCCGTTTTGGACATCAGGATTTCTTAGCAATCCTCACGGGGATTTAAGCAGTGCCTAAGGCAGAGCTGCAAGAAAAGCCTCCCGTATGGACAGGCACTAAATCCTGGCGGTGCCGCGGTTAGTCCTGCGCGGTAGCCAGCCGCTCCTGTCCCTAGGCTCCCAATGGATGCTCCTGCTCCGGCTCTGCAGCAGAGCTGCAGCCCCTCTTGAGGGGGCYGGGGGCTGCAGGGCCGGGGCTTTCTCTGCTCCGCAGGATTAAGAATTTGTTCTCTGCTGTCTGCCGCCATCAGGTTGGCTCAGAGTGGGTTGCGCATTGCTGCYTCTGGCTTTCCCTCTGGCCCCTGCCGAACAAAGTTGTGCTCAGGAAAGCGAGGGCGACTGTGCCGGCCTGGCTCCCTTCCCCGGGAGTCGCCGCTCCCCTTGGGTGGCCAAGGGGGACACGGAGCAGCAGCAGTGGCTGCAGGGGGGACACGGGAGCCGTGCGTGGAGGGGCGGAAAAGCCACCGCTTCTTGCCCGCAGCAGCTCCCCGTGAGCTACACGGAGGCTCCGGGAGCATCCTGCRGCCCCAGCAACGTGGGCACCGTGATCCCCCCGCACCTGAGACGCAGCCTGGGTGGGTGCCCACTCRTGGGGAGCCCCTGGGGCCCCCCCGGCACCTCCTTCCCTGCTGCCCGGAGCCCGAGGATGGCGCTGGGCCGGCTCCGGAGCAGCCTCCACGCAGGGCCCCGGCGCCACGTACCCTTGTGCTCTGTCCCCTTCGGCAGCCGCGCTCCGTTGTTTCCATTTCCATCCTCCTGCAAACCTGCAACGCAGACACGCGGGACTCGTGGCCGCTCCTTCTGGAGCCGTGCATGGCGCCGGCCCGGGGAGCAAACACGGCCTGGGGCAGGAATCACCCCGCGACTGGGGAGCGAAAGGAACCATGCCGAGAACTGCTCCCCTCGCCCTCTTCCTCTGCTGAGCTGAGCTTTAGCAAGCACGGCCCTGCCTCRACAGCGCCCAGGCCCCCACAGCTGTGGGGTCTGGTCTGCAGCGCCAGGACCGAAGCTGCGACAGGGGTGGCTGCGGGTCAGGCACCCCCCTCAGTCCTGCTCCATCCCCATGGGACRGCATCGGGATCCTGCCTCAGCTGTAGCCGCTGCAGCTGATGGGGCGGGAAGCGCCAGGCGGGTAGCCGGGCGCTCGCTGCAGCCTCTGTGGCTCCCCGGGGCTGGCGCGTGGCTCGGAGGCTACGGGATGCTCTGCTCGGGGCGGCAGGAGCGTCCGCGCCAGCCCGGCTTYGCCGGCACCTGCTGCCACCATGAGTTTTCCCATCCTTTTAGAGCCGAGGCAGAAACATTCCCGGTTTCCTTCCAGTTCCGAGCCTTTGGGAAGGTCCCCGGCGGGAGAGCGGCACGGCCGGGGGCCGCTGTGCCGCCTGCCCCAGGCTATAAATGGCTTGGGGAAGGCTGAGCCGAGGCACGGGGCGCCCCTGCGGGCTCAGCCCTGCGCGGGGGCTCCGCGGCCGCGCTCGCTTCCATCGAGTCCCCGGGGGCCGCAGCGTGGAGCCGCTCGGAGCCAGGATCCCCCCGCGCCCGGAGGAGCTGCGAAGCCACGCGGCGTTGGCGCGCGGAGGGCGGAAATCCCAACACCAAGCGGGGAGAGAAGGGCAAAGCGCCGGCACCGCTGTTCCCGTCGCCGCCCTCCCTGGGGCTTTACCTGTGCCGGGGCCCCGCGGCCTGCCYGCCGCGCGCTCGGGGCGCACGATGAGCAGCAGGTTGAGGGTGAGCGCGCCGGCGTCGCCGCTCAGCTCCACGGTGCCCATGCGTGCGCTGCGAGAGGCGAGGGGGCTGCCGGCGAGCCGAGCGGAGCCGCGGCGCGCGCCCGCCAGCTGCACCATCGGGGCGCTGCCAAAGCCTACCCTAATGCAGAGGTGACAGCAGGAAAGCGCCCCCGGGATCCCTTTCCCGGCCCGCAGGAAGGAGCCGCGCGGCAGCGGCCGAGGTCCCGTTTCATGTTCGTGCTCCCCCCTCTCCCTCCCTCCCTCCGCGGCCGCTGCCCTTTCGGCTCCGCGCACTTGTCCGCGCTCAAATCCCCCCCGGGCGGCACGGCCGGGGGGGCCGCGCGGCTCCTGGGGCTTGCAGCAGCCCTTAAAAGGCTTCCTGCCCCGCGCGCCTCGCACGGGGTGCTGGCACTGAGCGACGGGAGCGGGGGCTGCACGGACACCCCGGAGCGGCCGCTCTTGGGGGGTGGCCGCAGGACAGGGCACGAGGAGCGGGGCCGGTGCGGGGCTCCCCCAGGCCTGGCTAGGGGCCGGGGCGGCCGCGGGAGCCGCTGCCAGCGCCAGCGCTCGGCTCGGTTTACCGCTGGCCCCGGGCCCGCGCGGGCGCTGCCAGCATGGGGGTCCCGGGGGACCCACGGCACCTGTGGGCTCCCCGGCGCTCCCGGAGCAGCCGCGGTGCTGGGGGGCGCCACRGGCCGGCACGGGGTGGCTTTTTAGCGGGGGGGACACGAGCCCGTGTGGCGGGCGCTGCGGGACGCGGCCTCCCCGCCCGGGCCGCGACAGGTGCCCAGCGGGCGCAGCCGCTCGCGGCCACCTGGGCCGTGCCTGTCCCCGGCTCCGCGCGCCGGGATTTATGGCCCCGGTGACTTTCTCCGGGGCGCGCTCGCCATCTGCCCGCTGGCCTTTCGCGCTGCCCTCCTCACCTGTCGCCTCGCGCCGCGCGCGGCTCTGCCGCCGCCGCCACCCCTTCCTCGCCGGCCCCTCTCCCCGCAGCACCGAGCCCCTTTAGAGGCCGTTCTTGGGGGTGCACATGTGGAAACTGGGAGTCTGGGGCCTTTCTGTGTGKTTTTTTTTGCCCTCTATCTCTCCCTTGGCTTTTACAACCATTGTTACAACCATTGTTACAGGCTCTTGGCCATTGCAACCATTGAACTTCAGCTGCCAGTTTCTTCCTCGATGACGACGCGGGCCCAACGCTTGGAGCCTCACGCCGCGTCCCGCGTCACTGCTGCGCCCTGATCACCCCATGAGCTTTAGTCTGCTCTTCCGGCCTCCCTTCCCTGCTCGGAGCGAGGCACTGGGTGCCGAGGCTGCTCCCATCCCAGCCCCGGCCGCTCCGTCACCGCGGCGGCCCCTGCGCCGCTCCTGCTGTGTCAGCAGCTGCGCGCCCTGATTTAAGAGGGCGGCGGAACTTTCCACTGAGCTGTAAACCCTTGGATTCAGTTTCCCGGGATCGTCCCGCCTGGGAAGCACGGCATCAGCCGCGCCGCTCCCGTGAGGAGCGCTCAGGAGAGCGCAGAGGAGCGGCCGGTGCCTCAATGGGTGTGTGGGGCCTCCTGTGGGCCGAGGTGCCTGGGCGCTGTGGGGTGGGAAGCGGAGCACGGGTCAGGAAGCGGAGCCGTGTTTCCAGCGTCACCGCTCCGGGGCGCCGGGCCCGCCCGTGCGCTGCGTCRCGGGCGCTTGACCTTCAGCG
The DNA here is from genome assembly GCF_003342845.1 of Nothoprocta perdicaria. Taxonomy (NCBI): domain Eukaryota; kingdom Metazoa; phylum Chordata; class Aves; order Tinamiformes; family Tinamidae; genus Nothoprocta; species Nothoprocta perdicaria. Next base: position 999,453 of record NW_020455390.1, on the reverse strand, counting down.
CGCTGCTCGGCTCGCAGCTCCGCGCTGCCCTTTCCGCGCGGGCAGCGCGCTGCCGGCCGCGCTCGGCGCAGTCATTAAGGCATTAATCCTTTTATAATCCCCGCAGAGCTCAGCCTTTGAAGGCCGTGCTGGGGCCGCAGGCCAGGCTGAGGGACCCCCCGGCCCGTGACCTCGCGGGGAGGCCAGAGAGCTCTCCCAGCTGCCACCAGCCCTGCTAGGGGCTGCGTCCTCTCCAAAGCACCCCGAGAGCAGCTCTCAAAATGGCTCCTCAGGCCCTGGATACCCTGTGGTCGCCCTGGGGAGCAGTGGCGAAGGCGGCTCTGTACCCTGAATTACGAACGTGCTTTATCCTTAACTTCTTCTTGTAAAGCTGCCCTCAGACAAGTCGCACTGCRCACTGCAAACCCGTCTGGCACAGGATATACTGTCACAAATGTTTTAGGAGACAAGGGTGGAGAAGGGAAGGGAAAAACCAAACCAAAACCCCGTGCTATATCAACTKAGAGCAGGAATAGGCGTGAGGGCAGCCTGGCTTTCTTGACACATCCCTTCTCATAAACTCGGCCTTCCCRGGCTCCCGGGACATCATAGGATCATAGAATGCTTAAGGTTGGAAGGGACCTCCTGCTCCTGCGCCATTTGCTACCACGCTGGAACGCACTGGTCCCRAGGCAGAAGCCTTGGTCTGTGCCCCCAGAGCCCTTCTTGGCTCACATGCGAGCACAAGGAAGGYCTAAGAGTCCAGACTGCGACCGCAGCGTGAGCAGTGCGAGGCRCCCGGCTCGGGCACGTCCCTGCATTGCCTTGGGGATGCTCAACGGGCACATCCAACCTTCCAGCCACCTGGCTGGGAGTCAGGGCAGTGCTCGGGATGCCGGGAAGGGCGTCTCTGCAGGAGGTGCCCTGGTCTCACCTGTGGAGCCGGGCTCGCYATCTCCTCCCGTTCCCGGTGCCACCTCCACGTGAGCTGTTGGAAACACGAGGGAACGTTATCAGTGTTTGGATGACACAGCGCCTGGCAGGATGACCTGCGCTTCGTTCCGTGAAGAAGGAAAGTTGTTCTGGTAAGGAAGTGGAAAAATAAGGGGGAATAAAGCACTGTCAGCACCTGCATATCGGCCTGGGTATTGGAGCTGGGCCTGAGCGGAGCAGAAAGCCGGAGAGGGTCCCTCAGGATCGCTCCTGAGCGGGCCTGGGTAATGAATTGTCACTCCCTGCTTTCATTAGCATTGTTCTTAGTCGGGGATTTAGCATTTGTCCCCCTCAGCTTCGCGGCACGTTATTGGTGTCGTTGAGACGGCTGCAAGGACAGCGCTTGTGTTGGGCTTTCCTGTGGGGAAGGAGAAGGGCTGGATCCCGGCAGGCTCCTGYGAGCCGGAGTGCATGGGCTGCCACCCCAGCAGTGCCCTTCTGCTCTGCCCGCTCCCTTCTGCAGCAGAGGCACCAGAGGAACTTTGTCCATGCTATTTATTGCCCCTCTGGAAGTTTCGGAGCCGGGGAGGCAGTGCTGCTCATTCCTGCATCCCTCCCTGCCGCTGTCCTTGGAGCTCACGTACCCCCGGGCTGGCGCCCTGCCGCTGCCCCCRGCAGGCACTTACCGAGCTCATGGGATCCCTTGTCCCCTTCCTTCCTGCAGCAGCAGCAGCACAACCTGTGGGGAGAGCGCGACCCTCAGTTCACGTGTGACCCAACCGAGGCCGTGCTTTCTGACAGCGGTGTTTGGTACCCGAAGGATGTCCCTGTCCCCGCGCGCCACCCGCTATTACTAGAAGTGCCGCGACCCCCTCTCCCCGCAGCTCTCGAGTGCCCAACTCCCCACACGCAAGCGGGGCAGGACGGGAAGGTGTCGGCGCCGTCCCGCGCGCCCGCCGGCCTTTCCTGCCATGGCCACATGTCCCCAGCACGGCTCGCTGGCCGTGCCGAGGCGCCCGCTGCTGTTCTTTGCCCCGGCCGGGSTCGGGTGACAGGCCGTGCTGGCGAGCGCCCCCGGGGTATTATTATCGCTGTTATTTATTTGTGTCGCCGCAGCGCCTGGGAACATCGCCCACCCCGYGGCGGGAGCGGCGCCGGTTCCGCAGCCCCGCAAGCCGAGCAACGTGGCCTCCCCACGCTCCTTCTCCCCCGTCCCGCTCCCGGGGGTGTCCGGGGCGCGGGCGCTTTGGGGCCCCCGGACGGGGAGCCTTTCCGCAGAGCTGCGCACCRGCACGGCGGCTCTTTCAATGGAGCGGCTCCCGTTACAGCACTCTCCAACTGTACGGGGATGAGCCAAGGACACACGGCCGTAACGCGATGCCCGAGGATTCCCCGCGTGCCAGGAAGCCGGAGGCGCAGCCGGCCCCGCTGCACGGCGCTCGCGGCTGCAGGGACGGTCCCGGGGCCCAGCTCTAGTTCCCAGGCAGCCCGTCGGGAAGCGCGTGTGACCCTGAGGCCGGTGGCACCGGGGGCCGCCTGCTCGCGGCCATGCCAGCCTCCACAGCGGGCAGAGCGCAGCGGCCTCAGTGTCTGCTGGTAACAGCATCTGCGGGGCCCCACGAGGAGCTGGCACGGGCCTTTGGGCTCCGCTCTGCCTTGGAGGGCTCCAACCAGGCCTAGGCCCGGCTTAGAGGAACATCTCTTAGACCGAGAGGATGCTGTATTCCCATCCTAGGGAATGGAGGCTGCGGCCTTGGGAGCCCCGCGCGTCCCTTAGCGTACAGAGGACTCCGGGAGCTGCTCCGGGAGTGTTTCGGGACGCGGTCCCAGCGGCCGTGCGCTGCAAAGCCCGAGCTTGGGAAGCGCGTAGGCGAGCGGGGGGCGATGCCGCCAAGCGTGCCGCCCGTCAGCGAGCAACGCTCGCCTCAAAGCTCGTCCCCACTCCCGCAAACAAACAAAGACATAAATACATAAATGCAAAACGTGTCCGTGCGTGGTTACCTCCTTGCCACGGCCGCGCAGCAGCTCCGGCTGTTGCCCATGTGGGTGACGCCGGCGGTGCTGGGTGGTGCCGGGCGGCAGCCGCGCTCACTCACTCACTCACTCGCTCGCGCGCTCCTGCACCTGCGGGCCCGGCAGGAAGCAGTGCCCAGCCCCAGATCTTTGTACCTGGCACGACAGCCCCGAGTGCCCACGTGCCCACGTGCCCACGCCTCGGGGGGCCGGCCGGCCTGCCCCGCTGCGCTGGCACCCGCACGTCGGGATTTTCCCTTCCCGTCTGCGGGGAAACTGCCCAGAAAGCAAACGGTGTGTGGGAAAGGGCAGGGAGGAGCCGGAATCACCTCCTCTGGCTCCCACCTGGCCGGGGAAAACGGGCGGCACCGGGGCGGCACAGGGCTCAGGAACAAGCGATTTCGGTCAGTTGTGCTGCAGTGTACTTAGATGTGAGCTGGGGTGACGTGACTCAGGAGGCGCAACCTCTGCAGCAATGCACCCCTCGGTGCTGGGGCGGGCTGCCCCTCCRCGCATCCCGCTGCACCCATGGACACGGAGCCGGCCCCATAGCCAGCGCCCCTGTAAGCTGCCCGGTCCCGCGTCCCGCAGCCGTGCCGGGAGCGCCACACGCTGCGACGGGGACGCGCTGCCCGCACGGCGGCCCCGCGGGGCTGTGTGACACGGGGACACCGACCCGAAACGGTGCGGCCTCTGCCCCATCCCTCTCCTCGGAGCAGAGCCGCGTTTTGGGGGTCGCTTTCACGTTCAGACCCTATGTAAAAGAAGCCTCTTTTACATACATATGTATAAAAATATATATGTTTATTAAAAAAAGATATATTATTATATATAYATATAATGTAAATGTAGATAAATGTGTGTATAATAATATATTTTTTAAAAAATCGAGGCTGTTTTCCCCGTTTCCTGCCATTCCGGGGCCCGGGCAGCTCCCTCGACCCCCCGCCCCGCGCGCCCCGTCTGCGGGCGGCGGCCGCTGGGGGGCGCCC